>NW_007184969.1:0-884 GCF_000164805.1 Carlito syrichta
ATCCTCTGCACCCTTATTGTGCTCCACCCTGAGGCCCCACTCTCTTTTATGACGCAGGACTGGGAGAGAGTACAGCCAGAGTCACCAACTGAGCCCTCCCCAGGGGGAGTGCCAGATGCAGGGGCATGTCTCTACCTGGGCACCCCCCCTTCCACTTGCCTCATTTCCCAGGATAGACTGGCACATTCCTCCCAGGGGCTGCCTCGGGAAAAGGAAGGGCATGACTATCAAACATTTGCAGGGGTGGGGATCGCCAGGTGACTCACGCCTGTCTCCTTGGCACTCAGAGAGGACGAGGGGGGCATATGAACAGAGTTCAGGAGCTCGTGAGCAGGGTGGACACCATAGCAAGCCTGCACCTGGACCCCAAGCAAAACACAGAAAACCTTGGGTGAAGGTAGGCCTCATGGGAGGATTGCCTCTGGCCCAGAGTTCAAGACCAGGCAGGAAGACCAGGATGTGGACAAAGGGAAAGCCTGTGATCAGAGCTGCTTGGGAGGCCCAGGCCCACAGAATGGCCCAAGTTGGGTTGCTTGAGAGCAACCTGGGCAACTTAGTGAGGAAATGAAAGGAAGAAAGAAAGAAAGAAAGAAAGAAAGAAAGAAAGAAAGAAAGAAAGAAAGAAACCCTTGCTTTTGCAAACATATTGCCCCAGACCTACTCTCCCAACATTTCCACATGTGAGGGTCCTCCAACTCGGCACCTTCCAGCCCAACCCAGACCAATGCCTGCCCCCACTTTGGTGCGGGAGTTCCCAAGGCTACCTGTCCACATTCCTGCTGGCTCGCCTCTCTGAGTGAGAAATATGTCACAGGCAGGCTGACCCGTTGACTCAGCACTGGGACCTTCCTCCAAGAAAAGCCAGGGACACATCTCTTACCTGG
>NW_007184970.1:0-401 GCF_000164805.1 Carlito syrichta
AGGTAGCTAGCTAGTTAAAACAACTAGTAATTTAGCTGGCTAGCTAGGTAGCTGGATAATGAAGTCTGGTAGCTGTCAGCTTGGTAGCTAGTTATGTCAGTTAGTTAAGTCAGCTGGCTATTCAGCTGCCTAGAAGGATAGCTAGCTTTTAAGTCAGCTGGCTAGCCAGATGGTTAGCTAGTTAAGTCACCTAGTTAAGCCAGCACTCTGGGCAGCAGTTTAACTAGATAGTTAGGTAGTTAAGTCAGCTGGCAAGCCAGTGGGCTATGTAGGCATGTAGCTAGTTAAGTCAGCTGGATAGGCATCAGGTCTCTAGTAATACCAGCTGGTTATGTCAGCTTGCTATCCAGCTGTCTAGCTAGGTAGCTTTTAGTTAGGACTGCAGACTAGCCAGCTGGCTA
>NW_007184971.1:0-433 GCF_000164805.1 Carlito syrichta
TGTCAGTTAGTTAAGTCAGCTGGCTATTCAGTTGCCTAGAAGGATAGCTAGCTAGTTAAGTCAGCTGGCTAGCCAGATGGTTAGCTAGTTAAGTCAACTAGTTAAGCCAGCACGCTGGGCAGCAGTTTAACTAGATAGTTAGGTAGTTAAGTCAGCTGGCAAGCCAGTGGGCTATGTAGGCACATAGCTAGTTAAGTCAGCTGGTTAGGCATCAGGTCTCTAGTAATACCAGCTGGTTAAGTCAGCTGGCTATCCAGCTGTCTAGCTAGGTAGCTTTTAGTTAGGACTGCAGACTAGCCAGCTGGCTACTTCGTTAAGTCAGCTAGTTAAGTCTTTGGGCTAGCCTGCTGGCTAACTAGTTTGCTAGGAAATTAAGCCAGCTGAATAGCCAGCTGGCTAGCTAGTGATGTCAGCTAGTTAAGTCTATTGGATA
>NW_007184972.1:0-658 GCF_000164805.1 Carlito syrichta
AAGTCAAGTAGCTTTGTCAGCCATCTAGCTAGTTAATTCAGTTTGTTAAGTCACCTGGCTTGTTAGATAGCTAGCTAGGTAGTTTAGCTAGTTAAACCAGCTAGTTAAGCCAGCTGGCTAGCTAGGTAGCTTGTTAGTTAAGCCAGCTAGTTAAGCCAGCTGGCTAGCTAGGTAGCAAGCTGGTTACATCAGCCTAAGTCAGGTTGTTATCTAGTTAACTCAGGAACTAAGTCAGCTGGCTAGCCAGCTCCCTAGCTGGATAGGTAGCTAGTTAAGTCAGCTGGCTAACCAGTTAGCTAGCTAGTTAAGTAACCTAGTTAAGCCAACTCACTAGTCAGCATGTTAGCTAGGGAGCTAGGTAGTTAAGTCAGCTGGCAAGCAAGCCAGCTACATAGGTAGCTAGCTAGTTAAGTCAGCTGGCTATCCCGTTGGCTAGCTAGGTAGCTAGGCAGTTAAGTCAGCCTGCTAGTCAGCTGGCTAGCTAGTTAAGTCACCTAGTTAAGTCAGCTGGCTAGACAGCTGGCTATCTAGGTAGGTAGATAGTTAAGTCTGTTGTCTAGTCTGCTAGCTATCTAGTTAGTGACACCTAGGTAAGTCAGCTGGCTAGCCAGGTAGCTTGCTAATTAAGTCAGCAGGCTAGACAGCAGGCTAGTTAGTT
>NW_007184973.1:0-446 GCF_000164805.1 Carlito syrichta
TAAATCTCTTGGCCTCAAAGGGTACCGAGTCTCACTGGCACCATCATCCTTCATTGGTGCCGTGCTCGGTCAGGAGCCCTCTCGCCTAAGGCGAGGTCCCATCCCGTTGCCGGTGACACTTGCCCCTTGAGACCTTCGCCCACTTTCTTGAATGCCAGCACCGCATCCTTCACCACCTCGGATTGGTAAGTGCCCCTTCCTGAAAAACCTCACAACCTCCCCGGGATATCCGAAAGGGACTGACCATTGATCGTCCGGCATCTCTTTCGGCCCCTGGGTGAGGGGGGGACCACACCCTGCCTAGGCTTTCAAAGCCACAGCGGAGCCCCTACTGGTTTTTCATTCTCCTGCCTAAGACTCTAAAACCACCTCTTAACTCCTATTAGCATTCAAAAAAGTGGGCAGAGATTTCCCTCCCTCCCTTCCCACTTTGACTCATTCAACTC
>NW_007184974.1:0-766 GCF_000164805.1 Carlito syrichta
AATCTTGGAGATCTATAATAATAATATGGTATTTATCAGGCACCGCTACAGGAGATGGCAAACCTGGTTGTAATGCGTCCATAGTTTCATTAATTTTTCTAAGATATGTAACATTCTCCATTTTCCTGATTTCTTTTTAATAGCAAATACCAGAGAATTCCACGGACTGTTAGAAGGTTCTAAATGACCTGCCTTAAGTTGTTGTTCTAAGATTTCCTGAATTGCTGACAATTTTTCTGTAGTTAAAGGCCACTGTTTTACCCATACTGGTAGATAATTTTTCCAAGTTATGTGGTCAGCTGTTGCAACAGTGGCCTGCATTATAAATATTGTCCTAGCCCTTGTCTAGAAGTATTAGATGTAACAGTGATAGGTTCCTTAATGCCCTGCAAGTCCTTCCCTAAACCTTTATCCGGATGAAAACCCATTTGAATCATCTGAGCACTAGCAAAGGAGCCTTTGCTAAGAAAACTCCCATTTGTTCCATAATATCTCTTCCCCATAAAGTAAAAGGGAGAGAAGGTATGACGTACGGTTGAAACGTCCCAGAAGACTCTAAGTCAGTCCAGGGAAGTACATGTGAACTCCTGGCAACATTGTGAGCTGTTCCCAATCCAACCAAATCACAGGCGGTTTGTTGTATTGGCCAATGTCGAGGCCAATCTTTCCCAGCAATGCAGGAAACATCCGCGCCAGTATCCACAAGTCCTTCAATCTTTCTACCTTGAATTTGAATAATTTTAGTAGGTCTAGACCTTTTAACTTC
>NW_007184975.1:0-3250 GCF_000164805.1 Carlito syrichta
GGAGCCACATTTTTAGTGAGGCTTTTGAAAAGGGACCAGGAATGTTTGGTCCAATTCCTCAACAACTTTATGGGAGTCTTTCTCTTGATATACAAGCAAATGGAATTCGAGGTCACCAGGAAATATCTTGGCGTCTTGCTGACAATAAAGCAGGAATTACAGTAATGGAAGTCCTTTTATACAGAACACTACACGACCTGTGCTATGGAAAAACAAGGAATCTTTGTTACACGAGGGCTCCATCCCAAAAAGCTACAGACCGTCTTCCTAAGAGATAACCACCATTCAGATTTTTGGAGTAGGAATCTGGATAATGGGAGTCCTCATATACAGAAAACTGCACTGTCTCTTGCTAAAGGAGAATAAGGAATCTGGTTTACACGTGCCCTCCAACCCAATAAAACTTCAGGGATTCTTGCTAAGGGATAAACACGAATTTGGGTTTTTGAAGCATAAACTAGGAAAATGAAATGCTCATTTACAGGCAAATGCACTGATTTTTTCTAAGAAAGAATAAGGAATGTGGGTGACATGTTTTCTCAATCCCCAAAAACTATACGGCGTCTTCCTAGGATCTAAACAAGAATCAAGCTTTTGACGCATGTACCTTTGAACAGGAGTACTCATATACTGGTAACTTTACAGCTGTCTAAAAATAAGGAATCTGGGTTTTACGAGTCCTCAATCCTGAAAATCTACAGGGTATCTTGCTGACAGCTAAAGAAGAATCAGGGATTCGAGACATGATTGTGGGTAATAGAAATCCTCATATACAGGAAACTACATGACCTCTTGCTAATAAAAGAAACAAATCTGTTTTCCACGGTTCCTCTATCAAAAAATGAACATGATTTCTTACTAAGGACTAAACAAGAATCGGGGATTCGATTCAGGAATCAAGGGAAAGAGAGTCCTCACATACAGGACACTGCATGGCCTCCAACTAAGTACGAATAAAGAATCATTGTTGTACGCGCCCTCAATCGTAAAAATTCCCAGGTTGTCTGCTATGGGACAATCAAGAAACAGATCTTCAAGCTCCCCAAATGTTTCAGATCAATTTAGCATTCGAATATTATGAATCAGTCATTTCAGGACTCCAGTAACATTCTGGTTCTCTTAAAAGTTGTAAATGGTATTGGGCACTCCAAGTCCATTAGGTTGCTCAGAACAACTAGGCCAGATTCCAGGACAAAAAGAATCTTCTTGCCATATTTTGATGTAACTCTGGACTTAAGGTGAACCATGTAGTACTTCCCTTTCCGTGTCTCTTTTATTTTGAAACGGAAAAAAGGTTTTGCACTTGCCAAATATTTACTACGTACTTTTAATGGTAACCAGGAATCATGGAATGCAAGAACCTAGGAAACTTCTGTGCATCTGTATATTGATATACTGAATTTGGAATCCAAATCAACAGGAAAAATCAGGGCGTCTTACTGAGAATAAAAAGAAAATCACGTTCAACGAGTTCTTATTTTCTGGAAACTGCAGGGCCACTTGATAAGGTTTAATCAGCAATCTTCTGGGTCCCCACATTTTCAGAACTACTTGCTCCGTGGATACGCTAAATCTGTCATTGCAGATTCTTAGGATGTTTCTGGTCCTCTTGTTAGTTGTAATCAAGGATTTGGCCCTAGAAATACTTCTGTTTCCTGGGACCATCTGCAATCATAATTATATTCCCCAGAATCAAAAGGCATATTGGTACAAAATTCCTCGATTCATGTGACCTCAAAGTACAGAAAATTCTTGTGGGTGGGCAGGTAGGAATTGGGGTTTTGGGTTTGGAATATTCCACATTTTGGGACGGTCTTGTTAAAGGGAACCAGGAATCTTGGATTCCAGTTCCCAAAGAAAAATATGGACGTCTTTCTCTTGATATCCAAAAACAGGAATTCTTGGTCACCAGGAACAGTCTCGGCTTCCTGACGAATGAAGAAGTAAGCTGGGTAATGGAGGTCGTCATATACAGGAAACTACACGTCATATTGCTAAGGAAGTATAAAGAATTTTCCTTATATAAGTCTTCAATCCCAAAATCTACAGGTCGTCTTCCTAAGACGTAACAACGAATATGGTTTTGAAGTAGGAATCTGGGTAATGGGAATCCTCATATAAAGGAAACGTCACTACCTATTGCTAAGTAAGAATACGGAATCTGCATTACTCAGGTCCTCAATCTCAAAAAAAGCTTAAGGTCATCTTGCTATGGGCTAAACACAAATCATGGTGTTTTCGAGCATGAATCTGGAAACTGGAGTCCTTATTTACAGGCAACTCCATGACCTTTTGCTAAGATAGTATAAGGAGTCTGGGATACACTAGTCCTCAATCCCAAAAGTCTACAGAGCATCTTGGAATGTTCCAAATACAATCAGAGTTTCAAAGCAGGATGTATCTAATGAGAGTTCTAATATACATGAAAATACACAGGCCCTTGCCAAGGAAGAAAAAGAATCAGGGTTATAGCAGTCCTCAGTCCTTAAAGTCAACAGGCTATCCGCTGTGGGCTAAACAAGAATCAGGGTTTAGAAGCTGGAACATAGGTAATAGCAGTCCTCATATGCAAAATCTACATGATCTCTAACTAAGGAGAACTAAGAAACCTCTATTACATGATTCCTCCATCACTATATCTACATGACATCTTGGTAATGGCAAAACAAGAATCAGGGTTTCTAAACAGGATTCTAGGGAAAGGGAGTTCTCATATACAGGACATTACACGGCCCCTCAGTAAAGAAGAATAAGGAATCTGGGATACACCATTCCACAATCCGAAAAATTCTCAGGGCGTCTTGATGGGGTATAAACAAGAATCAAGACTTCGAGCTCGTCTCATGTTTCAGAGATATTTGGTTTGTGGGTATTATGAATCAGTCATTTAAATACTCCAGCAACATTCTGGTCCTCTTGAGAGTTGTAATCGGGTATCTGGTTGTGCAAATCCCTTAAGTTCCTCGGGACAATTAAGGACAGATTCCCGGAAAAAATGAATCATATTGCCGATATTTGGATGTAACTTTGGTATTAAGAAGAATTTGATAATTCTTGAATTTTCGTTTTTACTTTATTTGTTAAGGGGCCGAGGGATTTGCAGTTGACAAATATTTAATACGAATTATTAAAATGTAACCAAGATCCATGGATTCCACGTCCCTAGGAAACATCTGGGCATATGCATTTTTGTACACAGAGTTTTGGAATCCACATGAATAGGGATATTCAGGGCATCATGCTGAGAATG
>NW_007184976.1:0-422 GCF_000164805.1 Carlito syrichta
TGGGAACTCATCAAGCTGA
This sequence comes from Carlito syrichta, assembly GCF_000164805.1. NCBI lineage: Eukaryota > Metazoa > Chordata > Mammalia > Primates > Tarsiidae > Carlito > Carlito syrichta. Next base: position 20 of record NW_007184976.1, read on the forward strand.
AAAGCTTTTGTACAGCAAAAGAAATCATCAAGAGAGTGAGGAGACTGCACACAGAATGGGAAAAAAATGTTTGCAAATTACTTATCTGACAAAGGCCTAACATCCAGGATCTACAAGAAACTCAAATGAACTGAAAGAAAAAAAAAAACAATCCTATTAAAAAGTGGGTAAAGGCCGGGCTCGGTGGCTCAGCCTGTAATCCCGCGCCTTTGGGAGGCTGAGGTGAGTGGATTGCCTGAGCCCGCGGGTTCGAGACCCGCCTGGGCAGCGAGACCTCATCTCTACAATAAATCCAAAAATCAGCGGGGCACGGTAGCGCGTGCCTGTAATTCCGGCTACTCGGAAGGCTGAGGCGGAAGGATCGCCGGAGCCCAGCAGGCGAGGCTGCGGTGGCCGGGAGCGG
>NW_007184978.1:0-879 GCF_000164805.1 Carlito syrichta
CAGCTGGTAGAGTCTGGGTTTTCCTGCAGAGACGCATCGGTTGCAAGTCCAATCAGCCATACCCCATGATATTGTAAAGTTATTAGCTAGACTTATTAATATGAATATGGTTAAACCGTAACTGGAGTTAATATGAATATGGTTAAACCGGGAGTTATTTTGGTCTTTAAGGGAGGCATCTGATGAGAACAAAGCTGGTGACAATTAAGAGATAGGTAGTAGCTAACAGAATTTTTGCTGCAGGTGGCCAGTTTGTGGGTGCTGAGCAGGTGAGTAATATAGTAAGTAGAATGGCGATCAGGCCAAGAAAGGAGAGGGGCCAAGGGTCACAAGTTTTCTGTGTTGCATCCAGGATGTTGGGTTGGATTTGGGTTGGGATGAGTGGTGAGTCGAGACAGGCGAAGTTTAAGTGATTGGTCTGGAACCTGGGAGCAGTTGTTCCTGTGGGTGGGTGGACAAGTATTATTATGGGTGGATTGTGAGGAAGGAGGGGTGGCAGGTTTAAGGCGGGAAATGTGAATCCATGGGGTAACCTGACGTTGGGCTGTGATAAGTTTTACTGCCGTGGGAGTGGATAAAACTACTTGAAGAGGTTGAGACCACTTTGGGTTAAGGTGAGTTTTAGTTTCTGGGTCAGAAAAATAGACCCATTGTCCAGGAATAAGAGGAGGTGGGATTTGACTGTTGGACGAGACAGGTAGAAGAAGGTTTTGCTCGAATGAAGGACAAGAGGGGGTAAAGTATGTGATTGGGTGTCAGAGGGGTTGCAGTGGGGATTCCTGGGGGCAGCGCTGGACGGCCATACATCACTTCAAAAGGCGAGAATTGGGACGGTTTTTTTTTGAGAAGTCGCATACAGAAGAGGGCCAGTGGGAGGAG
>NW_007184979.1:0-8444 GCF_000164805.1 Carlito syrichta
CCTCCCACTCCAGCACAGTCCATCACGGTGGATCACAAAGGGACCCAGATGAGCAGAGAGAAAAGACCCACGAAAGTGAAGCTGCCACCTCGGCCATTCTCCAGGCAGAGATTTGCATTGCCCCACCCACCTATCAGCGGCCTCCACCTTGGTTCCTAAGGTAACATTGCTAAACAGGAGACAAAGCCCCTCCCCTGCTGAATCAGACAAAGGCAACATCGCAGACCTCCCAGGCAGCAGGCTGAAAAAACAAACAAACAGAAACCGCCAGTAACTTGTACCTCGGGCCAGCCTCTGTGTTCCCATCAGGGCCCTTCATCCTGGGAAGTCCTTACAGAGCGTGATAAACATGGGCTCCATTCCTCTCCTGAGGCATGAGATGGGGGTGATGTCACAGCATCGTCTGTGTGCTGATGTGGGAAGCTGCTGGCTCCAGGTCGCGTTCCAATGCCTGTGGCAATCCAAGGAGACAGAACCAGCTGACCCAGGCTTTCGGCAAAGTCAAGGTCCCCATCTAAGAGAATAAAAGCATATTTTCACCCTCACCCCCAAAAAAGAAAGATAAGACTCTCGCAAGCCCCGGATTCTTAGCCTTGTTACTCCTAGGTCTCCCCCTAAACCAGACCTATCAGTCTCAATCGAAACAATATTATGTGCCTGGAAACTACTCATGGGTTCTAATTGACATGGTGATGGGCGCCGTGATTTCCTCCTACCATGGGAATGGGCAACCAGTTTTTAGTTTTGACCTTTGTGCACTGTGGCCTGGCCTACTAGCTGGCCGTGTTGATGACGTTAATGATCCCCTGGGTTGTGGGTATCCAAATTCCAAAATAGATCTTATAAGAAAGGGTTTCTACGTTTGCCCAGCCGCAGGCGCTGACCATTGTAATGGGCCCCAACAGTTTCACTGTGTGTCCTGGCACAGTGAAAATATTGCCCCCTGGAAAAATGACGACCCCTACATAAGCCTCCAAAGGCAAACACCTACCAGCCCCCCCAACTTGGCTCAGTGTCTCAGTCTCCCTAGCACCTGTAATCCACTAAAACTCAGGGTCACGGATTAGGACCCCTTTGGTATTCAAAAGGTATGGGAAACAGGTAAAATGTGGGGACTCCGAATATATGCGGCAGGGGGAGACCCAGGAAAGCTGTTTACCATACAAAGAAGGCCCATTCCCCATGCCCCTAACCCTGTAGGACCAATACACAATATTATCCTGCATGAACCAGCACCTCCTAGTCTTGTTGTGCAGGCACTGAGTCCCAAGTTAACCACTCCCTCCGCTGTGAATCGCCCTGTGCTGTCTATCCTGCCTGCTACTCAGCTTCCCTCTCCCCTACCCCGCAACCAGTTTCTTCCAATGCTGTCGGTGGTTTACCAGCTTGTTAGTGTAACGCGCCCAGGATCTGGCAAAGGACTGCTGGTTACGCCTGGACCCTCGTTCCCAATATTACATGGGAATTGGGGCTCTCTCCCCAATTGCAGACACACAGGAAAGTATACGAGTCCTCAATTTAACCACAGTACAGTCCCAAGAACTGTGCCCATGGGGCACCCACCCAACTCTGACATTGGATAACCTCCAGGGGCAGGGGAGTTGCCTTTACTCTTCGCAATTCCCAATAAATAACTCTCCCCTCGGGCGTCCTGCAACAGCACCTCCTGCATCAATACGGTCAGCCTTACAAACTCAAAAAACCCCCAACTAGCTGTGGCTCCCCCGACTATGTGGTTTGCCTGCAACCAGGGCATCACCCCATGCGTTAGCCTGCAGCACCTGCAAGTTGCGTCAGAACTTTGTATCCTGGTGCACATCTTGCCCCATGTGTACATATATGAAGGGATGGAGGGAAGGGAGCACCTCCAACTCCCAAGGCTTGCACGAGCTAAGCGTGCCCCCATACTAGTGCCTTTAGTGGGATGAGGCATTGCAGGGGCTACTGCCATAGGCACGGCCTCCTTAGTCGTGGAAGATCAAAACCTCAGACAGTTGAGTACGCAGGTCAATGCGGATCTAAGTTTAGTAGAGTCTAGCGTGTCCCAACTGGAGGAACAGGTTAACTCCCTGGCTGAAGTAGTACATCAGAATAGAAGAGGTCTTGACCTCTTCTTCATGAAACAAGGGGGACTATGCATGGCCTCGGGAGAAGCTTGTTGCTACTATGCCAACAAGTCAGGACTAATACGAGAAACTCTCGCTCAAGTAAGGGAAAATATAAGGTAGCGAGAGGTGCAAAATCAAGCCTCGGGGAACTGGTACCAGTCCCTCTTCTCTTGGTCCCCGTGGCTCTCCACCCTAATTTCAGCAATAGCCGGCACTCTCCTCCTACTCTTAACAGGCATTACTGTGGGACCTTGCATTATTAGGCACCTCCTAACCTACATTAAAACCAGCATCATGCCTGTAAAAATGATGGTTCTCCGGTCCCACTACACCCCCTTGTCAAAAGAGTCGATGATTTGACTCTCGACTAACTGAAAGGAGGGGAATGTAAGAGAAAAAGAAGAAGAAAACAAGAGCAGCCTCTGTCCCTGGGATTGTAAGGGGGGATGAAAGGGATGGCTTCAGCCTTGAAACAGGCGTACTCCCTTCCTGGTGGTTTTTCTTTGAAGGTATCTCCTCTGTAAACAATGCAAGATAAATTGTATCCTTATCCACTACACCCGCCTAATTAGTACATCTGCTTCTGTAAACTCGCTAGCTTGCTGATGTCTGCAGAATATTGCGTGCACTCCAGTATGGGTGACTGAGTGAGACTCCAACTTTAAAAAAAAAAAAGAGTTCTGGAAAATGTCCAAGTCTAACTTTAGCTAACCAAAATGTAAGCTAGGACTACTTAAGAAAGCTCTGAGCAGCGGCTCGGGGCCCTCTTGCTTGGAATTCTCTTCCTGCAAGTGGTTGCCAGCTGGCAGAGCCTTCGCTAATAAACTTCTCCTTTGTTTGTTTGGTTTTTTTTGTTTTTTGTTTTTTTTGAGTTGGAATGTCACTCTGTCGCCCAGACTGGAGTGCAGTGGCTGCTCCCGGCCACTGCAGTCTCGACCTGCTGGGATCCGGCGATCCTTCTGCCTCAGCCTTCCGAGTAGCTGGAATGACAGGCACGCGCTACCATGCCTGGCTGATTTTTTTTTTACTTGTTGTAGAGATGAGGTCTCACCAAGTTACCCAGGTGGGTCACGAACCCGTGAGCTCAGGCAATCCACTCACCTCAGCCTCCCAACTTCTCCTTTGTTAATATTGAGTCGGTGGGCCGTTATTCAACCGCTTGGACCCTACTTCAGAAGGAATAGCAGTAAAAAGCACAGATGGAACCTTCATGAAGGTGCTGCAAGTCCGGAAGAAGCACACCAGCACTTCTGAGATGATTACTGAGCCAGAGACACCCTCAGACAACCAGACAGATATCATCAATGACCAGCTGGACTTCCGTGATGAAAGCGCTATCATCACTGCACTCAATTACGTCTGGCTTTATTTCTCACAGGGAAACCTAGAGGATATGGAATCAACATTGTCACCATTCATTGAACTGCTTTTTTCAAATTTCTAAATAAAGCTAAGCCCCCAGCTCTTTTGAAAAGCGATACAGGGAGCCCCTCTCTTGAACCCACATTCAACAATCGTTACAGAAATGAATTGAAGAGGTACTATATTCTTAAAAATTGGTTAGATTCACAAATGAAAAAAAACTGATGAAGTCAAAAAGAAAACAGGAGCTGGCATGCTGATGCAGCCTGGCCCCTTAGGTTCTCTTAGTTTTAAACACCAAAACTCTACAGACCACCTGAAAACTGCACAGCCAGAGGGAACCAGCCTGTCGAAGACTCAGGGTATCAGGAAAAGGCTGGGGATCGTGGATGTACTCATCAAGGGGCCCAAGGGCATTAAGAAAAGGCAACTCGCCTGTAATTCCATGTCTTTGGGAGGCTGAGGTGAGTGGATTGCCTGAGCCCTCGGGTTCAAGACCCACCTGGGCAGTGAGACCTCATCTCTACAACAAATCAAAAAATCAGCCGGGCGTGGTAGCGCATGCCTGTAATTCCGGCTACTTGCAAGGCGGTGGCGGAAGGATCGCCAGAGACCAGCAGGCGAGGCTGCGGTGGCTGGGAGCGGCCACTGCACTCCAGTCTGGGCAACAGAGGGAGACTCCAACTCAAAACAAAAGGCAACTCAAGAAGACTCTTCAAGATCAAGTCATCAGGAGGCAACAGAGCACCCGGCCATCTGTGGAGAATACTGCCATGGAAAGGAAGCATGGGAGGCCGGCCCCAAGGGATTACAGGCTGAGCCACTGAGCCTGGCTTAAAAATATTTTTAACTAAACAAAAATGAAAATACAAATTACAAAAAATATGTGGCATGCTGTCTACGGTCATACCAGCCTCAATACACACAGTCTTGTCTGATCTCAGAAGCCAAGGAGTGTTGGGTCTGGTTAGTACTTGGGATGGGAGATTGCCAGGGAATATTCGGTGCTGTGGACTTAAAAAAAGAAAAGACAAGAAAAGATAAATAGGTCATTGTTCACTCAGTAAAAAAAGAAAGAAAAAAAACCCCCCTAAAACTTGTGAAATTCAGTAAATGTTTAGGGATTCAGAAATTTATAGCACTCAATGAGTACATTAGAAAAGAAGAAAGACCTAAAATCAATAATCTAAGCTTCTACCTTAGGAAACTAGAGAAAGAAGAGTAATATAAATCTAAAGCAAGTAGAATAAAAGAATTAATAAGAAGTAGAGCAGAAATCAGTGAAATTGAAAGTAGATAACTGTACCCCACAATATCATAATAAAAAATATTGATTAAAAAAAAAAGAAAGTAGAAAATCAGCAAAACCAAAAGATGGTTCTTAGAAAAGACCAATAAAATTGATAAAAACTCTGGCTAGGTTAACCAAGAAAAACAGAGAAGACACAAATTACTAATATCAGAAAAGGCAGAGGAATAATCACTATTAATCTCATGGACATTAAGGGATAACCAAGCGATAAACACTATGAACAATTCCATATCCACTAATGTGATAACTTAAATGAAATGGATCAATACCTTGAAAGACAAAATCTGGCAAAATGTACACAGGGAGATACAGATAATCTGATAGGCCTAGATATATTAAGTAAATTGAATCAATAATTAATAACCTTGCAAGACAGGGAGCAACAGGCCCAAGTTGTTTGTTTTCGTGGCTTAAAACTACACAATCTTATCTTACAGTTCTATAGGTTTGAAATCCAATATGAGTCTCACTAGGCTAACAGCAAGGTGTTTGTAGGACTTTGTTTCTTTCTGGAGGCTCTACAGAAACCCTCTCCTTGCCTTTTCCAGCTTCTAGAGGCCATCCACACTCCTTGGCTCATTTTTCCTCCATCTTCAAAGCCAACAACATAGCATTGCTCTAAGTCCCATCTCTTTTTATGACTCTCATCTGCCTCCTTCTTCCTCTTTTATAGAGACTCTTGTGATAACATTGAATTCACCACTATAATCCTGAATAATCTCCCTATTTTAAGGCTTGCTACCTTGATTCCTCCTGAAACTTTAATTCCCCTTTACATGTAATTTCACATACTCAGGTTTGCGGATAAGACGTGAACATCCTTGAGGGGCCCTCATTCTGCTTACCACACTATTCTAGTTCCTTCACCATAATTTTAAGTACATTTCAGTATTTGTTAGAGACTCAGATCATTTTACTGGTGAATTCCACCGAATATTTAAAGGAAGAAATTATACCAATTCTCTTTAACCTTGTTAAAAAAAAAAGCAGAAGCAGCAGTGGGAACACTTCCTAACTCATATCCTATGAGACTACCATGCCTCTAACACTAAAATCAGACAAAGATGTTACTTTACAAAAGTAAAACTACAGACTAATATGTCTCATGGAAATAACAAAAAATCTCTTAACAGAATATTACCAAATTAAATCTAACACTGTATCCAAATAGTTATTTATGTGGCGGACAAGAATTTATTCCAAATATGCAATGCTGGCCCAATATTTAAAAATTAATTAATGCAATCCATCATATTAACAGGCTAAGTAAAAATCATATAATTATATCAATAAAAGTAGAAGTTGACAAAATCTACTACCCATTCATGATAAAAATTCTCAACAAACTAGGAATAGAGAGAATTTTTCAATTTACTAAAGAAAGTCTAAAAAAGTCTACAACTAACATACTTAATGGTAAGAAACTAGATGTAAGCCGGGCTCGGAGGCTCAGCCTGTAATCCCGTGCTTGGAGGCTGAGGTGAGTGGATTGCCTGACCCCCGGGGTTCGAGACCCGCCTGGGCAACTTGGCGAGGCCTCATCTCTACAATAAAAAAAAAAAAAATCAGCCGGGCTTGGTAGTCCGTACCTGTAATTCCAGTTACTCAGAAGGCTGAGATGGAAGGATCGTCGGAGCCCAGCAGGTTGAGGCTGCAGTGGCCTGGAGTGGCCACTACACTCCAACCTAAGCAACAGAGTGAGACTCCAACTCACAAAAAAAAAAAAAAAAAAAAAAAGCCAGGCTCGGTGGCTCAGCCTGTAATCCCGCGCCTTTGGGAGGCTAAGGTGAGTGGATTGCCTGAGCCCCCGGGTTCGTGACCCGCCTGGGCAGCGAGACCTCATCTCTACAATAAATCAAAAAATCAGCCGGGCATGGTAGCACATGCCTGTAATTCCGGCTACTCGGAAGGCTGAGGCGGAAGGACTGCCGGAGCCCAGCAGGTGAGGCTGAGGTGGCTGCGAGCGGCCACTACACTCCAGTCTGGGCGACAGAGTGAGACTCCAACTCAAAAAAAAAGAGAAACTAGATGTTTTCCCTCTAAGATTGAGAACAAGGCAAGGAAGTTCCTTCTCACCACTCTTAGTCAACACAGCAGTGGAAGTCCTAGTGAATGCAATAAGACAAAGGGAGAAAAATGTATACAGACTGGGAGGAAAGAAATAAAGCTGTCTTTTTTCACAGATGACATGATTGTTTATGTACAAAATTTAAAAAAAAATACAATTCCTGGCCGGGCACAGTGGCTGAAGCCTATAATCCCAGCACTTTGGAAGGCTGAGGTGAGAGGAATGTCTGAGTCAACGGGTTTGAGACCAGCCTGGGCAACATGGTGAGACCTCGTCTCTACAATAAATAAAAAAATTAGCTGGCCATAGTAGTGCACGCCTGTAGTTCTGGGTACTTGGTAGGCTGAAGTGAAAGGATCGCCTGAGCCCAGCAGGTCAAGGTTGCGGTGGCTGGGAGCATGCCACAGCACTCAGCCTGGGTGACAGAGTGAGACTCCAATTCAAAAAAAAAGAAACAATTCCTGGAACTAAACAATTATAGGAAGGACAAAGGATATAAGGGTAACATACAAAAGTCAACTGTCTTTCAATATATTGGCAATGAACACTTGGAATTTGAAATTAAAAACAAAATACTATTTATAAGAGCATCCAAATTTTAAATATTTAGGTATAAATCTAACTATACACACACATACACACACACACACACACAATCTATATGAGCAAATCCATAAAACTCCCAGGAAAGAAACCAAATACATCTAAATAGGGAGATATCCCATGTTTACAGTTGGGGAGGCTCAATATTGATAACATGTCAATTCTCCCTACCTTGACATATAGATTCAATGCAATCCCAGTCAAACTCCTAGAAAGTTATTTTGTGGTTCTCAGCAAACTGATTCTAAGGTTTATATGGAGAGGCAAACACTCAGAATAACACAATATTGAAGAAGAACAAAGTCAGAGGACTAATTCTACTCCAATTTGAGACTTAATATACAGTAACCGAGACAGTATAGTATAGACTAAATAACAGACAAATTGATAATGGCACAGAATAGACAGCCGAGACACAGACCCACATAAATGTAGTCAACTGATCTTTGACAAAGGAGCCAAGGCAATTAAATGGTGGAAGGAGAGTCTTGTTCAACAAATGGTGCTGGAACAACTGGATATCCATGTACAAAAAAATGAATCTAGATATACAACTTATACCTTTCACAAAAATTAACTCCAAATGTATCCAAGACCCAAATATAAAACATAAAATCATATAACTTCTAGAATATAGCAGGAGAAAACCTTTTGACCTTAGGTTTGATGAAGAGTTTTCACATAAGAAACCAAGAGCATGATCCACGAAAGAAAAAATTATTAAGCTGAACTTTATAAAAATTAAAAACTTTTAAACATTTTTGTGCTGGGAAAATTTTGCTCTGTGAAAGATAATGTTGAAGGAATGAAAAGAAAATCCAAAGAATGTGAGAAATTCTTTGCAAATACGTATCTAATAAAAAAAATTTGTACCCAAATTTTTGTATACAAACAACTCTTAGACCTCAACAATAAGAGAATAAACACCCCAATTTAAAAGTGGGCAAGCCGGGCTCGGTGGCTCAGCCTGTAATCCTGCACCTTTGGGAGG
>NW_007184980.1:0-706 GCF_000164805.1 Carlito syrichta
GCCGGAGCCCAGCAGGTCGAGGCTGCGGTGGCCGGGAGCGGCCACTGCACTCCAGTCTGGGCGACAGAGTGAGACTCCAACTCAAAAAAAAAAAAAAAAATACATATACATAATAGAATATTATGCAGCCATAAAAAAGGACAAAATCATGAAATTCACAGCAACTTGGATGGACTTAGAGTCTATAATATTGAGTGATCTACCACAGAAACAAAGAACTGAGTACCACATGTTCTCACTCATAAGTGGACCCTGAACACCTATAATAATACTATAAAAGAGGGATTGACAGTAGTAGGACACTGCCAGGGGAGCAGGTGGGGGGGCACATAACATCCGTAAGGGTGCCCGATCCTAATCCAAGAGAAGTGAGGTTCAATGGGAGGCCCAAAACTTTACTTGTATCTAAACCACTTATGAACGCAATCCTGACTTGTACCACACAACTTTAAAAGAAAATTAAATTTTTTTAAAAATTGTGCAACTAACCTTTTAAGGCAAAGCTCTTCATTTTTGGTGTGACTTCACTTATACCAATGTTTATTTGTATTACAGGCACCCTAAAAAGGGCCCAAAGCATTTGCCTCAAAAAAGTGGAATATTTGTCTCTATTTTGGTGCCTTCAATGTACCCTCTAACAGCATTACAGGAACATGCCTAATAAAATTGCTTACTGCCATCTTTTCATTGAACCTAACATAAATTA
>NW_007184981.1:0-1019 GCF_000164805.1 Carlito syrichta
CTAGCCAGCTGACTAGCAAGTTAATTAACCAAGTTAATTCAGTTCACTGGCCAGCAGGTTAACTAGGTAGGTAGGTAGTTAATTGAGCTAGCAAAAAGTGGATTATGCAGGTAGGTAGCTAGTTAAGTCAGCTGGCTAGCAATCAAACTATCTAGTTATGCCAGCTCGTTAAGTCAGCTGGCTAGCCAGCTGCCCAGCAAGGTAACTAGCTAGTTAATTCTGCTGGCTAGCCAACTGGCTACTTCGTTAAATCAACTAGTTAATTCAGCAAGCTAGGCTGCTGGCTACATATGTAGCTAGGCAACTAAGTCAGCTGGCTGACCAACTGGAAAGGTAGTCATGTCAGCTACTTTAGTCAGCTGGCTAACTAGCTGGCTATCTAGTTAAGTCAGCTCATTAAGTCAGTTGTCTAGCCAGCTGGCTAGCTGGTTAAAAAGCTAGTTACATCAGATGTGTAACCTGCTGGATCGCTAGATATTTCAGCTTGCAATGTTCTCTGGCTAGCTAGCAAGCTAGCTACTTAAGTCAGCTAGATATGCCAGCTAGCTAGATAGATAAATCAACTAGATATGTCAACTAGCTAGATAGATAAATCAGCTAGATAAGTCACCTAGGTACTGAGAGCTAACTAGGTAGCTACCTAGTTAAAACAGCTCTTTAAGTGAGCTGGCTAGCTTAGTAGCTAACTAGTTAAGTGAGCTAGTTGTCAGTTTGCTAGCTAGTTAAGTCAGTGAGTTAAGTCAGCTGACTAGCCAGCTGCCTAGCAGGATAGCTAGCTACTTAAGTCAGATGGCTAGTCAGCTAGCTAACTAGTTAAGTCACCTAGTTAATTCAGCATGCTGGACAGCATGTTAGCTAGGTAGTTAGGTGATTAAGTCAGTTGGCATGCCAGCGGGCTATGTAGATATGTAGCTAGTTAAGTCAGCTGGCTAGTCATCAAGTGTCTAGTTATGTCAGCTAGATAAGTCAGCTGGCTATTCACCTGTCTATCTAGGTAGCTAGATAATTAAGTCTCCTGG
>NW_007184982.1:0-591 GCF_000164805.1 Carlito syrichta
ATCAGGTCAGCTTACTAGTCGGCTCCCTCACCTGCCAACCAGTTGGCAAACTAATTGTCTCACTCACCAGCCAACAAGTCAACTAACTTGTCGGCTCACTCACAGTCCAACAGGTTAGCTATCTAGTCGGCTTGCTCGCCAGCTGATTTGTTAAGTCAGCTCACCAATTGGCTCGTTCACCACCTGACTAGTTAAGGCAGCTCACCTGTCACATCACTCACCAGCCGACTGTTAATCAGCTAGTTAAGTTGGCTCACAGGTCGGCTCACTTGCTGGCCTACTAGTTAAGTCCTCAGACCAGTTGGCTCACTCACCAGCCGTCTAAAGTCAGCTGACCAGTCAGCTCACTCGTAGGCCGACAAGGAAAGGCAGTTGACAAGTCGGCTCACTCCCCAGCTGACTAGTTAAATCAGCTGAGCTGTCGGCTTACTCGCCAGACAATTAGCAAAGTCAGCTTACCTCTTGGCTCACTCGCTGGCTGACTAGTTAAGTCAGCTAAGAGGTCAGCCCCCTAGCCGGCCAACTAGTAATTTCAGCTAACCAATCAGCCTACTAGTTGGCTAACTTGTCAGCCGACATATTAGGTCAGCT
>NW_007184983.1:0-632 GCF_000164805.1 Carlito syrichta
TAACGATTTAAGTTGGATGACTAAGTCAGCTAGCTAGCACGTTAGATAACGTGTAAGCTGATTAGTTAGCTAGCATCTTAAGTCAGCTAGCTAGCTAGGCAGCTAACCATTTAAGTAAGCTTGTTAGCTAGGTAGCTAGCTAGTTAGCTAACTGTTTAAATCAGCTGGCTAGCATAGTAGTGAGCTAGTTAGCTAACTATTAAGTCAGCTGTCTATCTAGTAGCTAGCTAGTTAATTCAGCTAATAAAGTCAGCTGGCTAGCCAACTGGCTAGCTAGGTAGCGAGGTAGTTAAGTCAGTAGGTTAGCCAGCTGGCTGGCTAGTTAATTCAGCTAGTTAAAAGAGCTGGCTAGGCAAATGACAAGGAAAATAGCTAGTTAAGTAAGTTAGATAGCTACCTGGCTAGCTAGTGAGGTCTTCGAGTTAAGTCAGCTGGCTTTCAAACTGGCTAGCTGGTTAATCAGCTAGTTTATTCTGCTCTCTATTCAGCTGGTTAGGTAGGTATCTAGCTAGATAAGTCAGCTTGCAAGTCAGCAGGCTAGCTGTTCAAGTCCGCTAGTTTAGTCAGTTGGCAAGCCTGCTGACTAGGTAGGTAGCTAGCTGGTTAAGTGACCTAGCAAGCCAATTTGCTAG
>NW_007184984.1:0-405 GCF_000164805.1 Carlito syrichta
TGCTATCTAGTAATTTCAGCATGTTAAATCAACTGGATAGCTAGTTAGCTAGTTAAGTCAACTATTTATGTCAGCTAGCTAGCTAGTTAAGTCAGCTAGTTAATTCGGCTAAATAGCTAGCTAGTTATTTCAGCGATTATAGCCAGCTAGCTAGCTAGGTAGCTACCTAGTTAAGTTAGCTAGTTAAGTTAGCTGGTGAGCCAGTTAAGCAAACTAGTTAAGTCACCTGGTTAGCCAGCTGCCTAGGTGGGTTGCTGGCCAGTTAATTCAGCAGGCTAGCCAGCTTGTTAGCTAGTTAAGCCAGCTAGTTGTCAGCTCGCTAGTCAGCTTGTTAGCTAGTTAGTTAGGTAGTTAAGACTGCTGGAAAGTCAGCGGATACCTAGGTAGCTAGCTAGTTAAGTCAGC
>NW_007184985.1:0-44608 GCF_000164805.1 Carlito syrichta
ATGAAGAAACATCATACCAAAATCTCTGGGACGCCTTAAAAACTGTAGTAAGAGAGGAATTTTTATCCCTGCAAACACACATGAAGAAAATGGAAGGAACACAAGTTAACAGCCTAACAAGCCACCTAAGAAGGCTGAAAAAGCAAGACCACAAAAACCCTAATTTCAGCAGAAGAATCCAGATCACCAAAATAAAAGCCCAAATCCAGGACATAGAAGACAAAAAGATAATACAAAAAAATCAATGAAACAAAAAGCTGGTTCTTCGAAAGGATAAACAAGATCGATGGTCTTCTAGCTAGACTGACCAAGAAAAAATGAGAAAAAACCCAAATAAGCACAATCAGAAACACAAAAGATGAAGTCACATCTGACCCTGAAGAAATACAAAAGATCATTAGAGACTACTACGTACACTTGTATGGAAACAAACTTGAAAATCTTAAGGAAATGGAGGACTTTCTGACATCACACAACCTACCTAGGTTGGAACAAGAAGAAATTGAGACCCTAAATAGACCAATAACAATTAAAGAAATTGACTACATAATAAGAAAACTACCTATAAAAAAAAGCCCTGGTCCAGATGGCTTTCCAGCAGAATTCTACAAGACATTTAAGGAGGAGCTGATACCAATCCTACTGAAGGTATTCCAGACGACTGAAAAAGATGGAACTCTCCCCAAATCATTTTACGAAGCCAACATCACATTGATACCCAAACCAGGTAAAGATCCAACAAAGAAAGAGAACTACAGGCCAATATCTTTGATGAACATAGATGCTAAAATTCTCAACAAGATCCTAGCAAACCAGATTCAACAATACATCTCAAAAATCATTCATCATGACCAAGTAGGCTTCATTCCTGGGATGCAAGGCTAGTTCAACATTCGTAAAACCATAAATGTAATTAAATACATCAACAGATGTCAAAACAAAAACCACATGATTATATCACTAGATGCAGAAAAAGCTTTTGATAAAATCCAGCACCCCTTCTTGATAAAAACCCTCGAACATCTAGGCATATGGGGAACATACTTCAAAATAGTAAAAGCCATCTATGAGAAACCCAGAGCCAGCATACTCCTAAATGAACAAAAATTAGAACCATTTCCCCTGAAAACTGGAACAAGACAAGGATGCCCACTCTCACCCCTCCTGTTCAACATAGTACTGGAAGTCCTGCCTCAAGCAATCAGAGAAGAGAAGGCAATCAGGGGTATCCAAATAGGAAAAGAGGAAGTCAAGTTATCTCTCTTTGCAGATGATATGATTGTGTACCTTGAAAACCCAAGAGAATCTGTCAAAAATCTTACACTGATAAAGGCCTTTGGCAAAGTCTCAGGATACAAAATAAATGTACAAAAGACAATTGCATTTCTTTACACCAATAATAAACAAACAGAAACCCAAATAAAAAGCACAATTCCATTCACAATTGCCACAAAAAAATGAAATACCTTGGCATCTTCCTAACCAGAGATGTGAAAGACCTTTACAATGAAAACTACAAAACACTGCTCAAAGAAATCAAAGATGACACAAACAAGTGGGAAAATATCCCATGCTCATGGATTAGAAGAATCAACATTATGAAGATGTCCATCTTACCTAAGGCAATCTACAAATTCAATGCAATACCCATCAAATTACCAGCAACATTCTTCTCAGACCTAGAAAAAACAACACAGGAATTCATATGGAAACACAAACGTCCAAGAATAGCCAGAACAATTCTCAGCAAAAAAACCCCAAAAACCAAAAAAAAAAACAAAAAACAAAGCAGGTGGTATCACATTACCAGACTTCAAACTTTACTATAAAGCTACAATCATCAAAACAACTTGGTATTGGTATAGGAACAGGCATGTAGATCAATGGAATAGAATTGAGATTCCAGAAGCAAAACCTCAATTTCTCAACCAACTCATCTTTGACAAAACCTTCAACACCTACCCCTAGGGAGAGGAGAACCTATTCAGTAAATGGTGCTGAGAAAACTGGCTGATCACATGCAGAAGATTGAAACAGGACCCCTATCTATCCCCATGCACAAAGGTTAACTCCAAATGGATCAGAGACCTAAATGTAAAACCTCAAACCATAAGAACCTTAGAAAATGAAGGACGTACCCTCATGGAAATCGGACCTGGCATCCAATTCCTGAACAAAACCCGAAACCCACAGCTCATAAGAGATGACAGACAAGTGGAACCTCATTAAACTGACAAGCTTCTGCAAAGCCAAAGAAACCATCAAGAGAGCAGGAAGACAGCCTACAGACTGGGAAAAAGTATTTGCCAACACCAGGTCTGACAAAGGCTTAACATCTGGATCTACAAAGAACTCTAACGTGCTGAAAAGAAAAAAAACCAAACAACCTCATTATAAAATGGGCAAAAGATATGAACAGACACTTCACAAAGGAAGACATCTGAGCAACCAACAGACACATGAAGAAATGTTCAGCCTCACTAATCATCAGGGAGATGCAAATCAAAACCACACTGAGATACCACCTAACTCCAGTCAGAATGGCCATTATCAACAACTCAAAAAATAACAGCTGCTGGAGAGGGTGTGGCGAAAAGGGAACACTTCTACACTGTTGGTGGGAATGTAAACTAGTGCAACCTCTGTGGAAAGCAGTGTGGCGATTCCTAAAAGCTCTAAATATCAACCTCCCATATGACCCCGCAATGCCCCTACTGGAAATATACCCTGAAGAACTCAAATCACTCTATAAAAAAGATACCTGCACACGTATGTTTATCACAGCATTGTTCACAATAGCAAGAATCTGGAAGCAACCATGCTGCCCATCAAAAGAGGACTGGATTAAAAAAATGTGGTACATATACACCATGGAATACTATGCAGCCATAAAAAAGAACAAAATCATGAATTTGGCAGCAACCTGGATGGAACTAGAGTCTATAATACTGAGTGACCTCTCACAGAAACAACGATCCTAGTATCACATGTTTTCACTCATATAATGGACCTTGAACATCCAATGTAATACTATAAGAAAATGACTGACTGGTGGGAAACTATGGGGGGGGAAGGAGATGGGATTAATGGTAGCAAATATCTGTCTGCGGATGGGAAAACACCTCTTATCAACAGAGTGCCTGAATGAAACGTATTTGTATACTTAACCCTTAACTGTACCCCACAATATCATAATAAAAAATACTGATTAAAAAACAAAATAACATTTGTATACCTAACCCTGAATTGTACCCCACCTCTTTAAAATAAAAAATTTAAAAGTTAAAAAAAATACACATACATAAATAAGTATATATAAATATACATACACATATACATAAAATGTAGCAAGCAATCTCTTAACAAGGATGTCCTTAATGCTTGTCTGTCAGGGTTATGACAAGGTTTATGATCAACAGTCTCTGAAAGGATGAAAGTTTTGGATTAGGCTGAAATATTTTCTTCTTGGATACCTCAGGATCTAAAGACTTTGTAAAGTGACAAGTAAAAATAAATAACCTTGCTTTTGTGTTACTACTGCTATCTCTGTAATACAGTTTTGAACCCTTTGGGGTGTCTTGTACAGATATTTAATCTGAGATGACTGCTGTTAAGGTTTCTGTTTCTTGTGTAGCATACATTTTATTCAAAAATGATTTTGTTGTTTGTCAGCATAATAGATGGAATATTAACATAATTTTCCAGTGGTAAGAGATTTATTATTTTTAATGTATATGTATACATTAAAGTAATAAGGACTTTATAAAAGATTTAAAAAAAAATAACACTTTGATCATGTTGTAGTTGGCAAATACCATTGCGGTGATCTAATTGCTCTCATTCCTTTTGCTTGGTCACACAGTATGAACCACATGAGACAGTGACCATTCTATCTTTTTACAATCCCTGGGAAGATCAGACCACAGTCTCCCTTAATGATTCATCCATTCCAGTGTTCTGCAAACCAGACTGTTGGAATTTCTTATTATACCAAGGGTGCCAAAAAATGTATACACATTTTAAGTGATGTTAAGAGATGTTCGCTGTAATCAGAAGTGTCTGCACACTGATGGTAACTACTTTGAGCACCTCTTATAATTACAGAAGTCAAATATGACTTGTATTCATCTTATTGAGTATTGCAATTTGAATACAGTCTTTTTCTTTCTTAAAATGTGCATACATTTTTTTTGTTCCCTCTGCATATACCTTGAAGCTGGAAGTCATCCCATGTGTTTTTTTCCTTGTTTACCACAGTTTGAACGCCTACTTCCTCTAATAATTATTTACATACTTGAGGGTTGTTATTAAATGATTTTGGACCTTTTAAAGGTAAATAATCATAATTTAAAGGTAAATAATCATGCATGTCAGCATATTTATTGAGCTCCAGGATAAAGTTTTCTCATATGTTTTACTTTCTGCTCACTCTATCTTGTATACTTCAGGATATGAATTAGTAATTATACTTCAAGATATGAATTAAATTATTATAAAGCTTCATGGTTTACAAGGCATTTTCGTATCCATACTCTCTTTCATTTGATTCTTTCCAGAATGTTGTGATACATAGGAAGGGGGTATGTTCATACAGCATATACTTGAGGCCAGGAAGGAATATATCTGGGAGAAGGGTGAACTTATCCTAATGTGAAATGAAAAATCAGACAAAGAGGGAGATACAGATGAGAGCATAAAATAGTGCAATGTTTCTGCATTTCGATTGCCAAGCAATATAAGGTGGATGTGTCTGCCTAGAATAGTTTCCCTTTTTGGATCTACTAATTTTCTATGAAAATCAAAACCCCTCAGTTTTGCAGACTCTTCCCTGGTTGGATAGACACTAAATCCCATTGTAAGTGAGTTGGTGCACAGATATACATACTCAGATCTTTATAAATCAAATGAGTCAGTTATTCATACTGTGGCTACCAGTGGCTCTTTGTTCTCTTCTGCTTTCCCTCCAATTTTTCGCACTCCTCCTGCCTGCCTCATTGGGCTTCTCTTCCACTGGGTAGAGCTGTGGAAAGAGGGGAGTTCAAATAGTCTAAGAGCTCCAGGATAAAGCTGGCTCACAAAAAGGTGAAGTTACCTCCATTTAGGTAGACTTCAGAGAAGTCATTGTCCCACTTTTTTTTCCCTTCTGAGCAATGCAGAATATGATTTAAAAGCTGGAAGTTTGATGTTGTATTAAAGAAAAATAGAATTACTTGCAAAGGCTTTTACTGAAGAACGAGCAAACTCAGTCCCTGAATGTTGAAACTCCGAGGACATTAAGCTGTGATGAAACAGTTGAGAAACAGAAGCTCAGATCTGCTCTCCACAGTGGGTTAGCTGGCGAATGACGTCGCGCTTGGAGCAGCTGGTGACTTGTCTGGTTGTCTACAGTTTGAGGAGCAAGAAAGCTTAAAAGGCCATTAGCGTTTTCTGGTCAGACACCCAATGGCAAAAATTTCCCCCGCTCCCCAATCCCACAAAGAAAACAACCTCTTTTTGAAATTGGAAACCCTCAAGGAAGATTTATGAACCTTTGGGTTTATGAAACCCGAAAGCACCATCTGGTGTGTTGGAGTTTGCGGGCCAGTTGTTCTGACAGTCCTAAGTTTGGACTGGTCCCCCACTACCCCTTCTAGAATAATCCGATTCATTCTGTACACTTATACTTAAGAGCTTAGTCTTGTAAACTTATTGGATAACTTGTAAAAATCAGTAGGATTTAGAATAATATGCCTGTTACATTTAAAGGGCAGTTTTACTGTTTGTTACACACTGCATTAAGGAGTCGGGTTTGTGAACTCTGAGTTTCCACTCTGCTTAGCTTCCTTGCAGGAGCACTGTGTAATTTTGGTTTTGTTTTGACAGTTGGTGACCTTTGACCCCTCTGAATAAAATGTTTAGGCTGAGGAGGACTGAAAAGAGCTTTCAGATGAGGTATTTCCAATCTCTTTCAAGCTAGAGCAATCTTCCCCTCAGCACAGCAAACCCTTATATAGAAATGGCTTTCAGCCTCTCTAAAGCGTTCTGGTGGAACAAATCAGATCAAAGCTTTGCTTAATATGTTTGAAAAATGCACATCCGCATTGCAGAGCAAAAACATGTTATGGAAATCAATAATATCATATTCAGGCAGCCCTAACTTCAAAGTGAATCCTATGTGTGTTCTCAATTTCAAAAGAAAATGGAGAAAATGAGAACAGGGTGCATAAGTTTTCTCTGCTTAATTCTATTTGTAACTGAGCTGAGATCTCGAATGTCTCTTTACTGCTTTTTGACGGGTCCCTAAGGACCCTGGGTGTAGGACAATCTGCTTATTAATTGCCTGCACCTGTGATAATTTTGAACACTTAGGTTACAAGAGTGGCAAACTTTCTTCCACCCTACTCTTTGGAATGCAAATTATTTACATTTTATTGGAAGAGTCGCATTTTAGAGGAGTATATAAAATGAGAAATATAAAAATAATATAGGTTGACCTTTTAGATTCTTTTATTCCCAGAAAATTTTGATTTGTATTGATAGGGACTTTTTCCACATTGTGAGTTGCAATATTTGCTGAGGTCCCTTTGTACAGCTATCTATCCCTTTCCAAGATAGAGGACGATTATATCTTTAAGTGATACAATTTTGGGGGGTAAGACTGAATTTTTAAAAACATTGACCAGCCGGGCTCGGTGGCTCAGTCTGTAATCCTGCGCCTTTGGGAGGCTGAGGTGAGTGGATTGCCTGAGCCCGCGGGTTCGAGACCCGCCTGGGCAGGCGAGACCTCATCTCTACAATAAATCAAAAAATCAGCCGGGCGTGGTAGCGCGTGCCTGTAATTCCGGCTACTTGGAAGGCTGAGGTGGAGGGATCGCCGGAGCCCAGCAGGTCGAGGTTGCGGTGGCCACTGCACTCCAGTCTGGGCGACAGAGACTCCGACTCAAAAAAAACATACAAAAAAAAATAATAAAAAAATAATAAAATAAAAACATTGACCATGTTTGATGACAGTACTGGAACATGTATTTGTATGTGTGATTTTATGTGTCATGCATACATTATCTTATTTGCTGGAAAGTAAATATTAACTACATTTGGAAGAAAGGATTGTATAAAACCAACTCTCTAGGTAACTCTTTTTTTTCCCCTCTGTGCTCCTTTACTGAAATGGTGATGGCGAACTATAATATTGTGGTGTTCATGTTCAGGATTTAAAACTCAAGAAGAGAGGCCCAGAGACTGAATCTTGAGATCTGTTCTCTGTCTTATCTTTGCTGTTACCAGTTGTACATCACGTCAAAGATCAGGCAAGGCGATATTGTTCTTTCCATAGCAATTGCTCTTATTTTGCTCTTCGATGTCTGATAAATCTACTTGCTAGAAAACTTTACCCAACAGAGTGTACATGTTAGTGTTTATATGATGGACTGGAATGAAACTATTTAAATTGTGGGCTTTAAATGATACACACAGTCAATTATTTATTAAATGGGGAAACTCTAGGTTGACTAGATAGGATACACTTAGATACTTGTCTAAGTTGATCCTGGAGTTGACTCATCTGTGACTGAATCTTGGTTACCCGAATGGCATTTCATTTCAACTTAAACTCCAAAAATGCATTAAAGATTTTGATCAGGTTTCTTTGTGTTTACTTTTAAATAATTCTCCCAGATGCACCTTATAAACTAAGATACACCTCCTGAATCTTTACAAAAAAAAAATTTCATCCCCTGAAATTGTTTCTTCTTACACTGCTCTATAACTGGTCAATATAAAGAGGCAGGCCGACTTGGTCTGCTTTCTTTTGATCATTTTGCAATTGGTAGAATAGAAAAGGGCTCCTTGCCTATTGTTGAGTGAATACACAGAAAGAAGCTCAGGACTTTGGCGTCACACTCAATCCTTACTTTTTAAAATCCTCGTATCCTATCTGTCACCAGTTATCTCAGACTTTTCCTCCAGAGAGCAGGGATTTTCACTTGACTCTCATGTCAAGTTCCATAATTTTTTTTTTTTTTTTTTTTAGTTTTGAAAAAATTATATACTTCAGTTTTTCTGATTAGCAGCACCAATAAACTCCATCCTAGGGAATATTACCCTTCAGTCTTCTAGTTGGGTTTGGTCAATTGTTGCCAATTTTTTAGAAAGGCCCATTAAAAAAAAAATCACAGCCGGGTTCGGTGGCTCAGCCTGTAATCCCGTGCCTTTGGGAGGCTGAGGTGAGTGGATTGCCTGAGCCCGCGGGTTCGAGACCCGCCTGGGCAGTGAGACCTCACCTCTACAATAAATCAAAAAATCAGCCGGACGTGATAGTGCATGCCTGTAATTCCGACTACTCAGAAGGCTGAGGCGGAAGGATCACCGGAGCCCAGCAGGTGAGGCTGCGGTGGCCGGGAGCGGCCACTGCACTCCAGTCTGGGCGACCGTGTGAGACTCCAACTCAAAAAAAAAAAAAAAAATCACAAGCGGACTCTCAATAGTAGAGGAGATAACCGCTCAGAATCCTGACTCAGAGATTTATCTCTTCATTTGCGATATGTATCCATATATACCTTTGAAACATGTATGTCTCAAATTATATAGTCATATATATGACTATTTATGTCAAATACTTTTTATTTTTTATTGAGAAAGAGCTAACAGATTCTACTCTGTTTTCTTAGTTAGCATGTTGTCCTTTCCTCCAAACCTTATGAATCAAGTTCTAATTAGTGTCAAGAAATTCACTGAAAATAATTTTTTAAAAAAATAGAGGCTTTATTCTAGTGAACAGTTTGCACACTGGGGAGATGTAGCCTCAGGTACAAAACAAAGATGTATTCTGAGACCATAAAGGAGGGCTTGCGTTTTTTGTTTGTTTGTTTTTTTCTGAGTTAGAGTCTAACTCAGTTAGACTCTGTTAGAGTCTAAGCAGTTGTTCAAATTCCAGGCGTGTGCTACCACGCCCGGCTGATTTTTTGATTTATTGCAGAGATGAGGTCTCGCTGCCCAGGCGGGTCTCGAACCCGCGGGCTCAGGCAATCCACTCACCTCAGCCTCCCAAAGGCGCGGGATTACAGGCTGAGCCACCGAGCCCGGCTGGGCTTGTGTTTTATAGAGAAAGTTCCCACCAATGTTCCCATTCTGATCCGCTTATGCAAATAAAGGATGCACACTTGCTTAGGGCAGATGGGTTGGTGCTTGTTGAATTCTGATTGGTAGACTCAAGTCACAGCCTATTCAGGTGGTATAAAAAGAAACAGACAGCTGTGAAAGTCCTAAAGTTAAGCAAGTATGGAAGTTTTCTGGAAATGTCTAACACATATGTAACCTCTAGTCAGCAAATGACCGCTTGATTCTATTTTGAATTTAGGCCCAGTTAGCCACTTGAGATCCATCTGGAAGGACTGACACTTTCAAGGTTCACATTTGTAAAATCCAGACAGTTTGTTACTATTTCTTGCCTTGTTAAATGCTTCATTATACATTCTTCTTCATGTGTTTTTTTACCACTACATTTCACCAGAGCAAACCATACTTTGCCTCAAACCTGTCACAAGAGTTTTTCCAGCCTCAACCTCTTAATCATTGGATTAAGATTTTTATACCCACACATATACTTACTTTTTAGCAATATTATGGTAAATTGTTTAAAAGGGACTAAGGAGGCTGTATTTTTGGTACTAGAGTGACCCGTGGGTCCTGGGTAAAGTACAGATTGCAAAAAAAAAAAATACATGACCAAGTGAGGAACTTTAACCTTTGGCCCAGAAATATATCTCAATTGGCCTCTGGCTGAATTTCCACAGAGAATCTTAGCATAATAAAACTTACGATCATGCATTTTTCTCAAATGTTTACACTGTAGTTTCTCAACAACATGCAAACACAATTGAAGCATTAGAAATAATCTTAGGATTCTTGAAATTCACAGACAATTGTTTGACCTCGAAAAATGTTGCAAGCAAGGAATGTAGAATCTTTAATTCAGAATAACGGAATTAAATGAGATAATGTATGTGAAAGTACTCTGTGACTTGTAACTTCTGTACAGATGTCAGTTATTGATATTTATAGTTTGATCATTTTCATTTGCTTCTGTGAAACAAGGTTCAGGTTAGGTCAGTGTTATTTGGTTTGTATTTGTGTCATAATGAAACAAAAATTTGAATGGGGTTTAGAATAATCATTGACTTCATTCTTGTTTCTAAATATCAGAGATGATCAGTTCTACCTATGCAGCATTCCTTTGACCTCTACTTCTGAGGAAGCTTTCTTTTTTGTTTGGAAGTAACTGATTCCCCATTTGAATCCATGTTTTTTGGATGGGGCTGACACTGTTATCCATCTCCAAGGATGGCCAGAAATCGTAACTTGACCAATGAGAATTCACTGAGATTAGTTAATGGGTGGGTATAGGACTGACAGTTATAATCATCTGTGGGACTTTTGCTAGAACTGCTGAAAGAAATAATCTTGTGTTTCTATCACGTATAGACAGCCTGCCTGAAAATGAAGCCAACATGGAGAATAGCAAATCAGAGGGATGAAGAAAAGAGACACATTCTGAATGACAAAAGTCATGCTTCAGCATCTAACCATACTCAAAGTCAGTTCTCTGGAAGCTCCTAGATATGTGATCCAGTGACCCTCTCCATCTTTTTGTCTGTTTGTTTAATTAGTCCAGAGAAGTTTCTGTGGCTGGTGGCTGAGTATTCTGGTTTATTCCTACTCTGTTGTTCATTGACTGACTAAGTAGCGGTGCGTGCCCTATAACTTCTATCAGATTCAGTTTTTCTATCTGTAAAATTAAATTGTATAATTTAGTGTTCAACCAGAAAGCAGATGTCACAGTGAAATAAGAATAGGGCAAGAAGTGGTTTTTTTGTAAAAGTGTGGAAATTGGGTAGTGTTAGATGAGGTGCTATCACCCTCAGTCCAAGAAAAAAAGAGAAGGGAGAACACGTTGAAGGAGTAGTGACTTGTGCCTGGGAAAAGTTTAAGGGAGGGAACCAGGGATATAGATTGTCTAACTTTCGTCTCCTGCCATTCACCATTCACCTGAAACCAGTGGGAAAACAGAGGCAAGGGGACCTGTTCATGTGGTCTATAGAGCTCACTCTGTGGAGGCAGCAAGGAGGATGGAGAAGGGGAGAGTGAATCTGGAGTAAGAGATAATCTTGAAATTGGTGTCTATTTCCAAAATTATGTGAGAATCAATAAAGTGATTGGAATGAGGCAAGTTTGTGATTAATTTGGACTTATGTATACATGTAAGTGAGAAAAGATGAGGAAAAATTTAGAATCTATTTTGTTTTCCTTCTTTCTTCACATTCAGCATTTCAATTCATTAAAAACATAGTTTGATCAATGTCATTTTATTGTTTCTAATGACATGGTGAAAAGGATGAACTAATTTGCTAGATAAATTAGAGAAAGCAGTTGTTCAAATTGTTCTTGAAAGTTTCTTTCAATAATTAAAATGAGACTTTTTCTGAGGGTCAAATTTAAAAATGGAGAAAAGAGTGATTTTCTTTTGTATACAGTTGAGTCATAGAACTTTAACTTGCTAAACTTCATATGCTTTTTTTAAAAAAAGCAATAAGCAGACATTTAAAAAATATGCAGCTGTTAAGTGGAGGCCTGGTATTTCAGTTGGTTTCTCAACTGAAGAAACAGAAACTTGTTTCATTGTTGAAAGAAAAGCTGACTGTGTGAGGCTTATTTCAAGACAGTACAGAATGTACAAAACCATGGCTACTGTTCTACATGGGCAATTAAAGAAATGTTCAAGCGTGACCTTGACTTTATGTAATTTTTTCCCCCACTTACTTAATTGTTGAGTAAGATGTATCTCCACTGCATGATTCACAAAATACTCAGGGAGAAAATAATACTTTTACGTAACCATATGCAAGTCTTATTAATTTAGAAAATGCCTGTTCAATTCCTGTTCTTTTATTGGAAATGTGTCCTTATAAATGTGAAATATGAATGTATGTGTGTTAACATCTGGCATAGAAACTCCACCTCCTTCTTGTTGGTACCAAGGATCTGTGTCTCTAGTAAAATAAGCAGGTCAGGCTCCTCCTGTCTTGTGTTGTTACCCTTCTCCTGTACCCTGGTCTCCCGGGAGAGGTCAACATACAGTAAATGGTAGAAGTGCCCATTCAATATGCATGCGCCTTGTGCATGGACCTAAATGCAATTCTGCAGCCCCCAGAATGCTGTTCTGGCCACTGTGGGTTGCAAAGTGTGCACTGTCTCAAGATTTTATTCACTCCCAAAGGCTTTTCTCATAAGGAGTTCAGCCTATAGCAGTAAAAAATAGATTTCATTGGAAAAGAATGCAAATTTATTGTCTCCATTGTCCTTACACACTTAATTAGAAATCCTACCAAATTGATTGAGTTATGTTCTCAAATAATATTTTTTATTGGCTGTTCAAGGAATACTTGCAACATATAAATTCATACATAATCTGGAGGACTTGCTATAACTTTCACTACCATTGGCATTGGTGTACTGCCGTCCTTACACACAATGGAAGAGTTCAGATATATGGGATTTTACCCGGGGGAAAAAAGAAAACCCAGCTCGCATCACTTGTGAGAAGCACACAGTTTTGTTATACTATAAAAATAGCCTTTTTCATTCTTTGTATTTCTGTTACTGTGAGAGATACTGAATTTACATGGACCCATTTACATTTGTATTCACATAACAATATAGGATAGGGTTAATATCCTTATTTTACAGTTGCAAAATCTCTGTCTCTCTTGCTTTGCTTGTGTGTGTATATATATGTATATACACATATAGATATATACACATATATATGTATATATACACACACACATATATGAAATCTGTCATAAATATTGATGATTCTTTTTTCTAAATCTCTTTAGATACCTACACTTTTTTTCTGACTCTCTGCCCCCAAAGAATTCCTCCTTTGCCTGTATAACCAACAGTCCCCCAACTAACATCTCTGGATCCACATTTGCCTCCAATATATGCTCTGCAACTAGACTAAACTTCAAAAATACAAATCTAGTTGTATCTTCACTCTTTAAACCCTTGGAGGGTTTCCTCCTGTTCTTAGAATAAAGTCCAAGTTCCCGTAACATGATTCATGGGTCTTTCTAGATCTGGTTCTTGGTTACCGCTTCAGCCACACTCTTGCTACTGTCTTCTACCTTCTCTCTCCAGTCTGGCTATCACAGACTTCAATAGTTCCTTGAATACACCACGAGTCTGTACTGTCTTGTTCTCTTTTCTCTTCTCTTTGCCTAGAATGCTTTTTCCTATAATTCCCTCCATGCTCTTCCATTTATCCCTTAGGTTTTTAACTTACTTGGCAGTTCTTCAAACAGTTACTCTCAACCTTTCAGACTAGATTCCTTTGTTTTAAGTCCCATAGAGCCCATGTTCCCCCTTTTAAGATAGTCTTCATGATTGCAATTACTCGTTTAAAAACTTTCTTTTCTTTTAAAATATAATCTTCATGAAATTGGTGACCTTACTTGTTTTGATACCAAGGTATTTTCATCTTGTAATGCAGAACCTGGCATGGAGTAAGTATTTGCATAAACATTTGTTAAATAAGTAAAGATTTTTAAGAAAACAAATACACAGAGATTCTGGAAACCAATGAACCTAACTTTCTTATTGATGAAGGTTTGAAAAACAAGTAACTAAGGAATGCTTTGCTTTTCAATACAACTTGACTGCTAGTGAAAGTTATTTTCCTCTTTTTTTCTGGTTATCTTGTTACCTGAATACATTTTGTAACTTTCTATGGACATTTCTGTGATTTCCAAATGAATTTAGACAGCTGTGACGTAGCATTTATGGTGTCTATTGTATAATTGTATAATAGTAACATTGACAATTTTTGAAGATTTGTTTGTTGTTTGAGAGTTAAGAACGTTCAGTTTAAGCACGCCACTCCCCTTTGTACAACTGACCAGTTATGGTCGAATTAAGTTTGTAAATATACATGAGCCTAGAGCTGTCTTCATTCTCTCCCCACCTGTGATGATTTATCATTACTTAGGTAATGACTGCAGAGCCAGGCATTTGGGAAACTACAACAATGGGTCAAATGACTCATGAATGGAGAAGAAAATTATCTGTGAAAGTTCATCTGAAAGATGAACTTGATTTTGAATATTAGCAATGTAATATTGCACTTCCATCTATGAGGTGCTGTAAAGCAAAATAACTTTGAAACATTTATTTCTTTTACTGATTTATGCCATTTGCAATTTTAGAACTAAAATGACTATTCTTTAAGAAGAAAAAACACCAGAAGTGACATTTTCAATAAGAACTCAAGAGTTACTGTTTGTTTTCAAATAAATAGAAATGATACTTATGATACTCTTTACAGAGATCTTGGGATGTCTCACAAATACGTTCGGGAAAAGAAAAGAAATGATTTTTTGGTGAAATGAAGTGAAAGTTCTAAGCTGTGTATCCCAATCATCTGGAACAGATTACAACTGCACATCTCTTGCAAGGAGATTCTTGCCAATTTTGATTTCTTTGGTGGAAAATGAATTTAGTCATAATAATAATCAGATAGGTGCTATCTGCAACAGGTAACTTTGTTTTTGAGCCAAATTTGCCACTTGTACATATTTGACAATAAGGAGGCACAAGAACAAGATGGGTTGTGAGTTGACAGGGAGAAAGGGTAATCAGAGCAACAAAGTCATTTGTTCCCATCTTTTGTAACAGTCACTGTAAAATACCTCACTCAGTGTACTTTCCCATAGATTTAGGAATGAGGGGTTTGCACGCTAGCAAGTCTTGGACAACTCCTTATTCCTTGCCATCATCATTAGAAACAGGAAATCTAAAAATCTTGGACTGAAGTGGGAACAAAAGTCACCACTAGTTTCTCGATCATTATTCAGATCTTGATTAGGTAGCATACTTTCTCCTATAGCTCTATAAATGCCTCATGAAATGTAAATTTATTTTGAACTCAGAGTAGATGTTTAATCATGTCATTTATTTCTGTCTAAATAATTTTGGGATATAGATTGGAGAGGGTCCTCTATGGGTAAATTACAAGTGGTGTTCTTACGAAATTCTAATGTTCAACTTACATGTAATTGTTAACAATTAACCTGTGTTCTGAGCATTCCCAAACTATACTACTATATCTTAATTGGTAAAAGACAAACTGGATTTGGCATACCTGAGGCCAACCATTGGATGACTAGATTAGATACAGAAATTAGCAGACTGTGGCCAAGATCATCTTATACTGAAGGCATTTTTGGTATCATTCATGCTGTAATATATTAGTTAATTTATTTGAAATTAAATGTTTAAAAATATATTCTAAACATGTTTTCTTGATACAGCATTGTGTTACTTACTTTTGAGATACAAATAAGCAGAGCCCATATATTCTACCCTGACAGGGTTTGTAGTCTTGGAAAAATAGAACATCTAATGAAAACAAATTTATAGAAAATCTTCTTTTTTTTTTTTTTTTTTGAGTTGGAGTCTCACTGTGTCGCCTATACTGGAGTGCAGTGGCCACTCCCAGCCACCGCAGCCTCGACCTGCTGGGCTCCAGCGATCCTTCCGCCTCAACCTTCCAAGTAGCTGGAACTAGAGGCACGTGTTACCACACCCGGCTAATTTTTCTTTTGATCACAGATGATTGTAGATTCGAAAGAGATTTTCTGACCTTTCAGATCAAGATCCTTTGCAATGTATTTTGTAGAACAGTAGCATACAGTGAATGTTCATGTAAGTGATTCCTTACTTAATTAATTCTCCAACTGTAGGGAGACCCTTTATTCTCCTCCAACACATATGTACTGATGGTGACTATTCACAGCTTGCTGGGTGGTCACCAGTGGGGGCTACTCTGTAGCTTGTCCATCACGGTTCCCTTTAGGTAAGCTGATGCTCACTAAAAGACAGTAGTATTTATCTTTATACTGATTTAGGCCTATGGTGCTTGCTATTATAATTATATACAGTAAATCAGTGGCATATCAGTGTGATAAGAGAATTGTTTAAATAAAAACTAGAATTAGATGTTTGGTAAGACCATTAAATCTAAAAACATTACTATCAATTTAGGAATGATCTACTAACTATACACAATTTAAAAAATCAAGACATAGGAGGAGTTTGTACTCAGATTTCTTTTCCAGTGTCTTTATGTTATTTTAATGAAAAGAAATTGAATCCTGGCCAGGCATGGTGGCTCATGTATGCAACCTCAGCACTTTGGGAGGCCAGCACGGGAGAATTGCTTGAGGCCAGGACTTCGAGACCAGCCTGTGCGAAATAGTGAGACCATCATCTCTACCAAAAAAAAAAGCAATTAAAAAAATTAGCCAGGTGTGGTTGTTGTGTCTGTAGGACCAACTACTTGAGATACTGAGATGAGAAAATTGCTTGAGTCTAGAATTTAGAGGTTGTAGTGAGCCATGATTGCTCCACTGCCCTCCAACTTGGGCAACAGAACAGGACCCTGTCTCTAAAAACAAAACGAAACAAACAAACTTAATTTAGAAATCATAGATGATGTATAATAAGTGTGATATACGCAGAAAGGGGGGAGAGGCTGACAACGCCATGCACTGAACATCAGGTTAAAAAAAGTCATAGTCACATAGGAAGTGAAAAATTATTTCTTATATTTTGTTGTTACAATTATTATCAATTAACAAAGAAACTATTGGCACTGACCATTCTGGTTAAGAGGAATTCTACCATTGACTGTAGCTTCCTCTGGGATAGTCACAACATGTATGTACATAGTTAAGCTTCTGATAACTTCTGCAGTAAAGAAACTCAATTAAATTATTTGAGTCAGTGTTTCACACCGTTTTGGACTTCACAACTCTTTTCTGGTTCACATTTTGGAGAACTATAATTCCAAAGCAAAATATCCTGTTCTCTACCCTTCTGTACTACTTGTGAAATATCGGTAGTGTTAAAAACTATCTGTGGGGAAGAAAAAAATAATTCAGTCATAACCTTAACTCTCAGGAGTTTACTATCTAATGAAGAAAAATATGCATACATAATTAAGTGCAATATACTGAGGCAGATACATACATAATAAGATAGATATAAAAATTTTAATTTTATATGAGGAAACTGGGACACAGAGGTTTAAATATCTTATTTAAAGTTGGACAGTGTAGCATGAACTAGAATCCTAATACATCTGATTCCCTAATATTCTTTTCAGTTTAATTTAAAAAACCACAGGGTTAAATATACCCATAGAGTCTGAGAAAGGTAAAACAAACCTCTATAGTTTTCTGCTAAGTTCATTCTTTCAAATAGAACTGAATTATAAAAATATTTTTTTCTCTGACTTAGATTCTTAATTTTATTTTTTTGAATAGGGAGTAATGCATATAAGAAGCAATGTGAGTCATTTTTTTAGTAAAGTTCATTTTAGATACTTTTTTTTTTTTAGTATACTCTTCAATAAGCCAAGCTACCCACCTCCCCACCCCCTGCTCCCAGCCCTAGCTCCAGCCAAAATAATGTTTTGTTTTTGCTATGGAAAAATGACCAGTCTATATTGAAGCTCACTGAAATATATAGAATACCATCTATGACTAGGATAGTTAGAGTTTCAACTCCCATGCTATAATATCAAGAAACTGCAAAAGTGAGTTTTTATTGAAAAAACATATTTCTGGAAAGTCTTTTAATAGTTTGTTCCAACTTACTAGAAAAGACCAGACACACATACATACACATATATACATATATATGTATCTAGAAAATATACTTTATTGACATGGTATTCTTGAATAATAAGCTTATAATGGTTGCATTTGAAATGATTATTTTTGGACAATAAATGTATACAATGCCAGAATGTCATTTTCTTTCTTTCTTTTTTTTCTTTTTTCCTTACCATGATAGAAATTCCTTGGTAGAGACAGCAAAAAAAAAAAAAAAAAGTTTCTTTTTAAAAAAAAAAACTAGATTAAAAAAGAAAAAAGCCCCTAAATCCTAAAACTTTATATGCAATGAATGCTTCCCATTTTTCTTTATAAAATTCAGACCCTTCTCAAAGGAAGACTTGCAGGCAGCCAACAAACACATGAAAAAATGTCCTGCCTCACTAATCATCAGAGAAATGCAAATAAAAACTACAATGAGATACCACCTAACATGGGTAAGGATGGCTATATTAAATAAGTCAAACAACAACAGGTGCTAGTGTAGCTGCAGAAAAAAGGGAACACTTCTACACTTTTGGTGAATGTAAGCCAGTTCAACCTTTATGGAAAGCGCTGTGGTGATTTCTCAAAGAACTAAAAATTGAGCTTCCATATGATCCAGCAATCCCTCTTCTGGGTATATATCCAGAGGAATATAAATCGCTCTACCAAAAAGACACCTACACACGTGTGTTCAATGCAGCACTATTCAAAATAGCAAAAACACAGAGCCAACCCAGATTCTCATGGTTATTGGAGTGGGTAAAGAAAATATGATATGTATACATGATAGAATATTACATAGGCATAAAGAACAAAATCACGGACTTCACAGCAACATGGATTCAGCTGGAGGCCACCATACTAAGTGAACTATCACAGAAACAAAGAACTGAATACCACATGTTCTTATTCATAAGTGGGCCTTGATTACTGGTCACATGAGCACAGGGTGGGATTGGCAGATGGTGGACACTGCTAAGGGAGGGAGGTAGGAGGGAGGAAGGTACGAGGTAACACACTGGGTTCCACTATCAGGGGTGAGAGGGCCAGTTAGAAACTCCATCTTCAGTTTCATGCAAATTACTTATTTAGTAAATCTTCACATGTATCTCACAACTCTAAAATTAAAAAAAAATTTTAAAGCTCGAAACCTAATAAAAACCCCTAAAACATTATTTGCAATGGATTCTTGCTTCTTTTTTTCTTATTTCTTAAAAATTAAAATTCTATATAGATGTTTAAAGGGCAAACATACAATAATGCATATTTAAAATTAACATTTTCAGTTTATAAAATTGGAGGACACAAAGTCCTCTTAACATTTTGAAATGGCACACTTGAATTTTTTATTACGTCATGACTTTCCCTTTTTCTACTTATCTGACAATTCTTTATTTTGTATATCTGTTTGGTTTGCAAATATAATCTGAGGACCTTAAGCATATCTCCTTATTTCCTGGAAATGAAGTCTGGGAAATGCCTGAGTGAGCAGTTTTAGAATTAGTAGGAATGGCATGTCAAAAGCATGGAGACATGAATGAGTAAGCCTTGTCCAGAGAGCAGCTGAAAGTCGAATGTTCTTAATAGTTCGTTTTGCCTGGAGCATGGGGTATATGGTTGGAGTGTGTATAGTAATTTAGGGTTAGATTGTGAAGAGACTTATGCGATATATTGATGACTTTGGATTGTTTCCTTAAGAAATGGTAAACTTTGAAGGAGATTTGAAGTTAAGAGAATTTTAGGAGGAATATGAAGGCTAGTTATTATTTTTTTTTTGGTAATACATCTGACAGAGAAGCACAGTCTAACATAATTGCATTTTTTCTATTATGAACCAGTCATGTAAACTACCATTGCCTTGGGTGTAACACTGTGCCTGCTAAAAAGAAGAAAGAAAAAAATGGTGTATTGTTTCTCTTGCGTTGCTAGTGTTCACTTTAAAGGTGAAGCAGCTGCTTGAAGTGGTAGTTTGCAGGAGTATTTCACTGAAGCATGTTTTTGTCCCTTGGACAACCCTCTGTCCCACAAAGATCTTCATTGCTTTTCCTTTATGAGAGCTGATGAGAATATTGACTATTGAGAAGACTGAGCAAAAGCAGGTTTAAAGCAAGCTTTTAGGTAGATTGAAATCATAATGCAACTTGGAGAAAAGCAAACCAGGGGAGTGAAGCCAAGCCAGGGAGGTCTTGTGGTCTCGCACAGTACTAGCATGGAGGTTTATGAAGTGAAGAGGTTCAAAAAGTGTATTGGTACAATTGGTAAATTTGGATTACTGTAAGGGAGAGGTAAGAAAAAACATGAGACCTGTTTTGAGCAACAAACTGTACGGCTAGAGAGTAACAATGGGTAGTTTAGAGGGAAGTGAGAGAGAATGCCTTGCAAGCGCTTGGGTGTCTGTTTCCAGACTAAGTGATCTGAAGCATTTCAGAGGGAGAACAATTTTCAACCTACTAAAATTATGAGTTCAGCAAGGGCTATAATGTCTTCTTCCTGCTCAGGCTGCCTAATGTGATTTTTAGTGTAGATGCAAATAGATGAGTCAGTGCTCACCCTTCTACTCTGATTTGATCAAGGTAAAACAACTCGGGAGAATACTTGTGTATTGTTTTTTTTTTTGGTAATGTCTTTGATTGTTTACTGGTCCTTATTGTTTTTGTAGTCTAACACCATTAAGTTAATCTTTTCATATATGTAGTGTTATATAAGAGAAGATGAGGTATCCAATAGGTAAATTCAAATTCATGCAATAACAATCTGATATATTGCATTTTTACCAAATAAATTAATTGTGCATCTAATTCTGCCTTTACTATACTGGAAAATGACTATTCCTGACTATAAAAAAATGTATGTTTGAAAGAGGGTGAAGAGATATACATGTATGCATATAACTGTGAGTGATGTAAAAAATGAAGTTAGTAAATATCCATTATATCTTCTACCAGAAATTTGACAATCATTTAAATTGGACAATGTTATTATACATTATTATTGAAATGAAACACATAAAATGAGTTATACTTTATAAGGTAGGGCCACTTTGTTGGTGACATATTTGTAATGGTATTTTATTATGTGTTTCTTGATGTGAGGGAAATATAAATTGTGACATAATACTCTGAGGTGATTTAGATTTTGGCAGGATAAATGAAATGGAATTTTTGATTGAGATGCATACAACCAATTACTTACTTTAACATTTGATTTTGCCTTATATGTAGACTCCATCATAGAGTTTTAATTATATGAAAGGAAATTCATTCAATAAACTAGAGTTAGAAAATAGTTTTAAATATTTAATGATTTTAATTAAGTTTTATTAGTGTGATACTCCTTGCTTTGTCAATTTCAAATTGACAAGGTCTCATCTGTTTTTTTCCCTTTTTGGATAGTATTAGGTGAGATTTGTTTGTTATGTGTTTTTATAAACAGTGATAAAAACTCATTTCTTAAAATAATGTTTTCCACATCTACTAAAATTGCTTCAAAAAAGGCAATGAGATTGTGAAGCACTAAAACCAGTAGGATTTACTCACTGCATTACTCTTTTGAGTAAAAAAAATCATCATTTCAGATTGTTTTTCAAGAGAACATCTGATTTGCTCTACACCATTTTTCTCTTTCTATGATAGTCATTTCCAGAGTACTGAAATTGTTTCATGTCCTAGCTCTCAGGCCTGGCACGCATGATGCTCTCTATTGCACTGCTCCTTGTGGAAAGGGAAGGAGGGAGGCAAAATGGGGGTCAAGTCAACAGTGAGGATGAAGGAAGAGTGAATTACATGACGTACACTACTATTAACAATGTATTTACTGTGAGGAGTTTGTGGGAAGTGAAGGAAGCTCAGCCTTATACCTCTGGATTATAGAGGTAGAACGAGTGTATTGGTTATGGAGATCCCGTAGAAGGCAGAGAGAGAGACTTTGGCACTATGAGTTACTGTTGTATAACTTTCTGCCATGATGGGCATGTTCCTGCATTGTCCAACATGGCAGCCATGTACCACATGTGACTATGGAAGGAAGGAAATTTGTATTTATTTGATTTTTAATTAATTTAAACTTAAGTTTAAATAACCACACGTGGCTCATAACTACCATAATGGGAAGCTCCGTTCTCAGCTACTATAATAACTTTCCAACTTTCAACAGATTGGCCTGAAAGTGATAAAAATCACCCCTCATAATCCATTGGTGAGAACTAGTCCTATAGCTCAGCTAGATACAAGACTTTCCAGTAGCAATTCCATCTTACAGAAGAAGTTGTTGAGAAATTGCCACAGTTTCTCAGTAGCTGAGAAGCCCTGCAAAATGAACATGAAATTTATTTGGAAATGTAACTAATGGTCAAGGAATAGTTTTATAAATTGTTAAACCAATTGTGTTCTTTTATTTTTAGCATGTGTATTGTTTTCTATCTTTTTTAAGAAATTGATTTTTATATTGTGATTCAATAATCTTTAAGAACTAATTACTATTACCTTCATGTTCTCAAATCGTCAAAACACTTGATCCTTTACAAACTAAGAATAATCCAATAAGAGAACCACATTTTTACTCAACCCTATAAAAATTATAATTTCATGGGGAATTTAAATAAAACTTTGATCATATGCTTTATATAGATTTTTTATTTTATAAAAGAAATAGTAATACTCTTTGTTTCTAGAAATTGCCTTTTGTGGACTTAAGCATGATATAATTTAGATGAAGAGAATTTATATAAAATTAGGATTATATGTATTATATAGAGTGATATATACTTGTAAAGGAGTATCCCCTATTGTTATATATATACAGAGTTGTTGACAGAACTCTCATGAAATTATCTCTTGCAAATCAGCTCTCAAGAGATGAATCCCTAGGTGATTCATACACAAAGTTTGCATGCTATATGCTATGTGAATATGATAATTGGATATCCAGTGCATATACATATATCACTAATGAGTTGTGAGATCCCTTATTGATCTTGGCACTTGGGAGCAAAAAAAAAAAAAAAAAGTAATATGAACTTGCCACTATTTCTAGGTTTCTTTGAACTGTTTTGCCCTTCTTTCCCTCATTCTCTTATCTATCTATCTTTCTTTCTTTCTTTCTTTCTTTCTTTCTTTCTTTCTTTCTTTCTTTCTATCAGCAATCAACACTTTGCAGAAGTACAGAATTATAAAATGACCCTTTAAACTAAAATTGCACAAGGCAATGTTAATTATCAGTGGAAAAAATTATGATTCTTCCATGACCTTTAAAGGGTTTTGTCAAAACATTAAAAATTCTCTTTTAGTCATACATTTGTAGAGAAATAAAAAAAACAGGAAAACTACTATTTTTTCACATATTTTTACTTAAAATTGCAATATTGAGAATTAATTAAAATGTTTTATCTCTTTGTAAAAACTTCTCAAGAGTTGTTTGAACCATGCTTCCCTTCTTTTCATATAACTTATGATATGGAGCTAATGTCTTTTCTATGCCTTGGCAAATTGCCATGCTCCTTTTAAAGTTTGGATCAGTTTCCAACATTTTATTCCAACATTTTATTCTTTGCAATGTCATGAATTATCCCCAAGAGTTATTTTAATGTGATCTTTTTTTTTTTTTTTTTTGTGCTGACATCACTTCCTCAGGGACATTTTCATCCTTTTCAATCCAACCATTTTCTTCATTTATATTGGTAAGTTCTCTTCAGCTAAATATTTATGACTATGTATGTAAAGTCTTTGGAATGGTGTCAGGATCAGCATTCTTATTGTCTAGCTATTTTTGAAATGTTCGAATTTCACTTGCAGTGTTAACATTTTCATTTCTTCACTGTACTTTATCTTTGTTGGACAATACCCTCATTTGATTATCTGATTTTGTAAAATGTCATGTGAGACAGTTACTGGAAGACAAGGGGACAACACAAGCTTTTCTGTCTGTACATGCTCTGATGGACAGTGACCAATCATCAACAGATTTTGGAATAAGTGACATGATTGCTCACCGAATATGATATCTGTGTATTCTTCACTGTCATGATTTGTGAACTGAAGAGTTAGCAGCAAAGTTTGACCTTCAAGAAGTTGTGACTCACATTTAATATATTGTAGTCACTGAAATTGGCACCATGTTGTTGGAGACTGGTGTTATTTAACTAAACCATGGTAACTGAAATTTGTGTACATTACAATCATCCACACAAGGACTGCATCTCTGTGTATGTGTGTGTGTGTGTGTGTGTGTGTGTGTGTGTGTGTGTGTGTGTTTCTTATGATGGAATTATTCTCTCTCTGGCCCTCAGATTCTTTCCCATTCTCGGCTATCATTACTACTGCTACATCCCATATAAGACGAACCTAGTGAAGCCCTTTATTTATTCTCCCATAATGCAACTGTGACATAAACTGGGACAAGTTTGATGAAAACAAGCTTCAGCATCGAGCAAAATCATACAACATTTACTTTTGAAAATATGATAGTGCACTGAATTATAGAAGGCTGTAGAACATTGCAATCTGCAGAGAGGGTTACATAAACCTATTCAATCTATTTATGTGATAGCATTCTAATTTAAAAGTGAAATATTCATTACTTGAGATAGAAAATATAACTTGATACTAGTTAATTACTGGGTTTGGAAAAGAACAATGCTGATATTTACAAATAAATTAGATGTGACTCTGGTGTACTTACAAAGTGAATTAAAACAATTTAAATTACACTTTAGTAGATAAGCTTTTCTCCTGGGCTATCTATAGTGGAATCTAGATCAGTGCTTTGTAAACCTTAAGATGCATTTGAATTAGCAAGAGTTTTTGTTAAAACTTAGATTCTAAATTGAGGTGGGGTCTGAGATTCTGTATTATTATTTTTTTTTTTTTGAGTTGGAGTCTCACTCTGTCGCCCAGACTGGAGTGCAGTGGCCGCTCCCGGCCACCGCAGCCTCAACCTGCTGGGCTCCGGTGATCCTTCTGCCTCAGCTTTCTGAGTAGTCGGAATTACAGGCATGCGCTACCACGCCCGGCTGATTTTTTGATTTATTGTAGAGATGAGGTCTCGCTGTCCAGGAGGGTCTCGAACCCGCGGGCTCAGGCAATCCACTCACCTCAGCCTCCCAAAGGCGCGGGATTACAGGCTGAGCCACCGAGCCTGGCTGAGATTCTGTATTTTTAACTAGCTTCCAGAACATTCCGAGGCTTCTGACCAAACATTGAGTCTCAAGGAACTCAAGACACCTAGGTTCTGCTGCAAAAAATATGTAGGAAGCCAGTGGCTTGAGTAAGTGAAATTACCTTACTTTAAATGGCTTTATTTGACCCTTTTCCTTTTCCAAGAAAATGAAAACTATTCATCTGTTAAAAGCAATTTTGGACCTTCCCTACCTCTCAAGCTTGTCTCTTTTTCCTTTCACACCCTTAGAACACTCGTCTTTCTTTGACTCCTACATCATCAGCTTGCATTCATTCACAAACTCACCAAATCTGGCTTTAATCTGGGTCTACACTGTCTGACAAAGACTGCCTCAATTCAAACAGGAAACTATGTGTAGTAAACTTATATATTGTGTTTATAAGGTGTGATAATATTGAGCTCCCCTCATGAACTTATTTCTTCCTTTGGTTTCTGGAACATCAGTTATTCTCCTGTTTCTTCTCTCTTTTGATACTACCTGCTCCATTTCTTGCATGGGCATCTAGGTTCTTTCAGTCTCTTAAATGTTCTTCCTGGATCCATTCTTTTTCCTTTGTAAGTGGTCAATGCTCCCCAAGTTACTATGTAACTATGTATATTTCAGTGACTTCCAACTTTCTATCTCTCTATCTCCTAGACTGTCATAGTTCTACTCCCTGTCTAGTTGTGAGGCCTCAGGCGGTTCTGATCCTCAATTTCTACCTACAACATTTTTGTATGGATTAAACTATTTACTAGCTAATTACTGGGTTTGGAAGAGAGCAATGCTGATATTTACAAATCTGTGAAATGACAAATATGTGATCTGCCTGGAAGAGTCCCTAGTACCATTAGAAATGTACAAAATTTGAGCTACTATGTGTTTGTTGGAATTTTCAACAACAAGGGGAAGATTTTTTTTTTTCACATGGTGTGCTGCACAATTTAGGTATATACTTAGGTGTTTTGAATAATAGTGATAATGAAATTCTCCTGGTGATCTTTCCATTTCTCTGCATTTTAGAGGAGTAATCTACAATAAACACAACAATTTTAATTTCTCTAGGATGAGATCTTCTAGAACTTTGACCTTACGTACCTTGTAACAGTTGATATAATGGATTTATCTAATGTATGAATAAGATATATTCTCTTGGTCATGTTTTGGTTGTGGACATCTCTCTCTGTTTAAAGCCATGCTACATATAACTATCAGTTTTTATCAAGGACTACATTACATGTCAAAAATGTATTTTTATAGATGAGATTTTTGGAATTACTCATATTTGAAATAGATGTTAAACTGATTTTGAGTTTACCAGTTTATTCCTTTACATTAATCCGAATATGATATCTTAAGACTTAGCTTAAAGAGTGGTAATGTAAGAAATGAGGTTGATAACTAATTTGTAAATAAATGGCATATTTAATGCATTTAATTCAATAAATGTTTATTAATATTAATAAGGAGCCACTAGTTAGAGTTAAGTCTTTCTGGCCTCAAAGTTTTAATGAGGAGACAAATATGTGAATAAATAGTTGTAGTCATGTATGCTAAGTTCTATGGTAAATGTAAGTAAAACATGCTAGTAACTCAAAAGATAAAACAGCTAATTTATGTGGGGGAAGTCAAGGGAATTTTCAGAAAGAAAGTTGAATTGGATCTGGAAGATGTCACCAGGAATGGGAGGGGAAGAGTATTTCAGACTTGGAGAAAAGCATGTGAGAAGACATTTAAACCCAAAGGCACACTGTGGATTTGGAGAAAGGTGATAAATTCTATAGGCTCACGCCATAATCTTTGTGGGGGCCAGACAAAAGCAGCCACGGAACCCTCACCTATGGGCAACACTTCCTTTTTCTGGTTCCCTACTACGAGTGGCCTTTTGTGCAGACGTGTGGACACATTGAACCTAAGAATGAATATCTCACTGTCCATAAGCCTCATACTGGCCCTTAAGAGCAGGAAACTCCAGGGCTTCAGGGTTTCAGGGTTCTGAGTCTAGAAGGATGAAGGCATAAACTCTGAGTGGGAATGTTTATTTGGTCCTAGAGAAGATGATCAGAGTGGGTCTATCTACTGTCATTTTCAGAGCAGGGGCACCATGCCAGGTCTGAGGATGTAGTTCAAGTTCCTTGTGGCTCCTAGATAGGTTGCCCCAAGTGGTTGGGTATGTGAAGATGAAGCTGAACATTTGAATTAGCAACTGATTATGATTAGATTTTTAAAATATAACGACCATTGCCTCTGACTTTGCAATTGGCATAATCTAATTTTATTGTGCGTAATCAAAAAGTTAAACTAGAAAAAGAATGGTTCATTTTCAAAGATTTAGAATGCCATGAACTGTACTTAAGTCAAACGTTATGTTGGACATAATAAACCTTATTTTCCCTCTTCCAAATATGATTGTTGCTGGTACTTAAAATTTTATAGTTATACAAACAATTTAAGCATAGTTTATTAAATACTGGTAATATCAACACATTAAGAATTGTGTTTGGGGCCGGGTTCAGTGGCTCAGCCTGTAATCCCAGCACTTTGGGAGGTTGAGGCGAGTGGACTGTCTGAGCCCACGGGTTTGAGACCAACCTGGGAAACTTGACGAGACCTCGTCTCTACAA
The DNA here is from genome assembly GCF_000164805.1 of Carlito syrichta. Lineage (NCBI taxonomy): Eukaryota > Metazoa > Chordata > Mammalia > Primates > Tarsiidae > Carlito > Carlito syrichta. The sequence goes on from NW_007184985.1 coordinate 27,474, forward strand.
TAAATCAAAAAATAACTGGGTATGGTAGCACACGCCTGTAGTTCTGGCTACAAGGAAGGTTGAGGTGGAAGGATTGCCTGAGCCCAGCATGTCGGCGGTGGCGTGGTTGTGAGCATGCCACTGCACTCCAGCCTGAGCATTGGAGTGAGACTCGGACTCAAACAAACAAATAAAAAAATTGTGATTGGGCCTTTTAATTGTGCTGTGATTAGCCGTTATTACAACTTGTATGTACTGGAATATATATAAAACATAAGAATGCTTATAATTCCTAAATATTAAGCTTCAGACTCATGAGTGAGGCCTAGTAAATACCTAGCTAAAACTTTCTGTCAAGGTACAAAGTTGTAGATAAAGAACTATATAGCTTTAAGATAACCACATTCCAAGCCGGCTCGGTGGCTCAGCCCGTAATCCCGCCCCTTTGGGAGGCTGAGGTGAGTGGATTGCCCGAGCCCGCGGGTTCGAGACCTGCCTGGGCAGGCATAGACCTCATCTCTACAATAAATCAAAAAAAAAAAAAATTAGCCAGGCGTGGTAGCACGCGCCTGTAGTTCCAGCTACTTGGAAGGCTGAGGGGGAAGGATCGCCGGAGCCCAGCAGGTCGAGGCTGCGGTGGCCAGGAGCGGCCACTGCACTCCAGTCTGGGCGACAGAGTGAGACTCCAACTCAAAAAAAAAAAAAAAAAAAAAAAAAAAAAGATAACCACATTCTAAGAGTTTTTCTTTTTCAAAGTTTTCACCAGTTGCAACGTTTCTTCTGGTAATTCTAATTTATATCTCAAATTATTCTTCATCATAGCACATGGCTCAATTTTGCAATAAATTTACTATGTTGGCTAAGATATCCGGCCTGTGACTGCCAATGTTACAATAGGGAAATGAAATGAAAAATTAATATATAAACAAGAGAAGCAGGTAAAACAAGAAACAAAGCAAAAGAAGAAAGAAGAGTAAGAAGGATGAGAAAGGTGAGGGCTTAAAGGGTTGTATGCACTGGATAAAGTGTTGGTGATAAGATGATAACCATTCCAATTAACTCTTAACAAATAGTTACCAGAGGCATATACCTCTGATATGAAACTATATTTTACAGATATGCAGAATATGAAAGACCAGAATGCAAATTTTTCTATAAAGTTTCCATTTCCTGGAGCTAGTGGGCATTAAGAAATTAAAAATTTGTAGCACTATGATAAGTCAATTAAAAAAAAACAACATCTTTTTAAAATCCGAAATATAAAAACAAAGCTAGAACTCTTATTGTTTCCTTGAACTTTGGAAGCAAATTATGAACATGATTGCAAATTCTAAACTCTAGTTGCAACTAATCAAACATTGATTTTTCAGGCTACTTTCTTGTTAATCTCAGGTGACTATGATAATGGCATACCACTCTACTATACTAGTTAGCTCTCATTTCACGTGCCTTAAAGATTCAAATTAGAAAGGAAGGAGAACGTTCCTATGGCAACTATAACTAAAAATGTTTTAAAAATCTTTATTCTCTTTGGTTTCTTACAAGTAAAACTTATTTATTTTTCTAGAAGAAGTTTAATGTCGAAGGGATGCATTGAGTGAGGCAAAAAAAAGTCACTTTTCTCAGCAAAAGACATTCAAATCTCAGGGAATATTCTAGAGCAATCAGGATTATTAAAAATCAAGCAGTTGTACCATCCTGTAAAAACAAAATGAAATAAAACTATCCAGTTGGTCAGTAGAGAGTCAAAATCTTTAGTTTTAGGTGAAACATCCAGATGCCTCACAAAAACCAATTTTATTACATTGGTCAAGTATTTTAACATTGTATGGATAAAGTCTTAGTGCTATAAAGGTTAAATCAGACAACATCAGGTTTTCCTTTTAAATTGCTGACCACAATGCCAATGACTGGCTGAAACATTAAAAAATTCAGTTTAAAAGTGATTTGGCTTTTAAAATACATTAAAAATGTTAAATTGTTTTCTTTTGAGGTCAATTTGTTTTCAGTTGATTGGTAGATAATTGTGTAAAAACTTAAAAACCTGCTTAAAGACAAAGAGGTCATACAGAACAACATGGTTAGATTTCTCTAACCGAACAACATTTTGCATTTATAAAGTTCTCTCCTTTTTCAAGTTTCCATTGGTATTTTATCATTTAATTCTCCAGATGATTATTCCTTTAAGCAGTCACCTCTCACACTGTTTGAGTTTAGTCATATAATTGCTTTTTACCAATGGAACAATAGCAAATATGGTACTGAGACTTGACAAATGTTTGTGCATTGTCTGTACCCTTTCTTTCTGCTGGAAATCATTCTGCCACCAAGTAAACAAGTCTCAGCTGGCCTGGTAGAAGCCCAGCTGAGGCCTCAGACTTGTGGGTGAGGTCATCGGAGACCAACCAGCTCCAGCAAGCCCACCAAAAGGCTCCAAGTCACCAGACACCCACAGAATCATGACCTAACAATCAATTGTTGTTTTAAGCTACTACATCTCGGGGTGATTTGTTGAGCAGCAAACATCAACTTATGATAACTTAGAGTCAGAGAGTGCTAGAGGGAGCACCAGAACTCAGATCTTGGGATCAGGTTTTAACAGTCTATTGGGAAATAGATAAGAAGGTCTTTTACCCAGAATTTGTACAAAAATAAAGATTTATAGAAATTGAAAAGGGAGAAATCGAATCCTTTTTATACTGATTATCAAAGACTTTGGTTTTAGTTTATTTTTTAAAAAGTCTCTTATCTTTTTAACTAAATAACTGTTATCTCCAGACACATTTTTCTACTTTTACATTTGTTCTGTCGTCCCTTGCATCATAGTATGTGGCTTTTATTATGAAGTTAAATTTTCTAGTAAAGTTATAAGATAAAACTGTTCAGGTTCATTCATTTATTATCTTGCCATATTTATAATTCATGGCATATGTGTTTTATCTCATTCAGGCCTACAGAATTGAAATAAAATAACCAAAGACGTATAAAGTAACTTTTAAAAAAATGTTCAAACTACCCTCTGTAGTGGTTTTACACTCTTAGATTGGTAATTCAGAATTCTTTAAAAAATAAAACAGGTTTTTTGTTTGTTTTTGCTGTTTTACCTGACACCAGAATATTGTGCTAAGTATCCCATTGGAAAAAAAAAAATCCATTTTTCAGTGTTTGTCATCTTAGTAGTTGTTTTGGTGAATTTCCTTCAATTCTTCATCAAGTTTTCTACTGACTTTTTTTTTTTTTTTAACAAAGATTGATAATTTTCAGGCTCAGTTTATTTTATTTTATTTTTTTAGATTAAGATTTCATTTGAAGGCACCTGGGGAATTCATAAGACAATGGCTCTTCATGGGAGACTGACAGCAACTTTAAAGTCCAGAGCTATAGCATGGCTTCATCATGCCCCACTGGAAAAAAAAAAAAAAAATCCTACAGAAAAGTAAACATTTTGACAAGGCTCTAGACATCAATTGGAGCTTATCCAATATTAAACAGAAACACATGTTTTGTTCAAGGCATTTGCAGAAATAAAACCATCCTGCCTTCTTACATTTATTTATTTATTTTTCAAGTTCAATCTTCTGTTTGTGCTATGTCATGGCTAAGTGAGGCCATGGAGTTGGAAACAAAGGCAAATTTATTTTCAATGAAAAGCTGAAACATTCTTTCCTCCTCTTCTTCCTCAAATACCTTTATCCATAACCTCAAGGTCTACTGTCCCGTCTTGCCCAACCTTACCCCTCCACATGTTAATATATATACTTGATTTGGCCAAATGTTAATTATAAGGGCCAATACAAAGGAAGCTGAACATACATCCCTTCCTTTTAGGAAAATGCTGGGACCCCCCTCCCCCCGATTTGGTTTTATTTTCCACCTTATCTAAGTTGTACCTGCCAGTGCTGGGGTTCCCTGTGCTATGGGAGCTTTCCATTCTGGAAATAGGGAGTACTTTCACCTGTAGACTAAAAGTTTGAAAAATTACTTTATACAGCCAGACTAGGAGAGTGTGTACATGCTTCTTCTGGATCATACAAGTTCCCAAATTTGAGGAGCTATGATATTTGAGGTAGCATAGAACTAAGAGCTAAACAAAATTGAACAGTCAAGTGACTTCATCAATGCAGGGAGAAAAAAACCAACACCCAAAAAAAGTAAATGCCCCTCACACCCAGAATATTTTTACTGTTTTTTTTAATAGGATTGTATAACTGGTTAATTAGCTATATAGCATATATTTTTTACTTTTCAACTAATTATATTGATATGACTTTGATGCTCTTTTAGTTCCATTCAGAATACAAAATTGAAGTATTTATTTAGAGTGTAGGTGCAAGGAAGCACTGACCATACTCTGGCTAACTTTTTAAAAAAGATAATGTATTTTCAAATTATGGTAAAATAATCCTCTGTGTAAGGTAGTTTTACATATTAAATTTCAAATTACCCATTTACAAAATTTAAAGGCAATAAAATGGGAGAACATCTGTATTTAATATTTCTTTAAAATTACAGTTGTGACTGATGTTTCCAAGGCCACCCACCTGAGACAATATGGTCATAAAAGTGACTATAGACCTACATGCTCACCAGCCGGCTCCCTGAAAGGAACTTGAGCTCTCTTCCTTCTTCCAGGAATTTCTTTTTCAGACAAAGGCAGAACTAAGAGAGACCTCACAATATTAAGAACATCTTTTTGTTGCTATTCTAGAATTGGCTTGTACTGCTCCTTGATTGGTGTCTCCTTTGTAGCTTTGTCATTTTGTATTTCTATAGCAGGTACCATTTTTTGGATACCACTAGCCACAGTGGAGATCTTGACCTGTCATCCTCAGAAAGACTGTGGGCTAAAACACTCCTTCTTCATCTGCCTGAGGTTAGGCTATATCACTTTTCTTGCCCAAGGTTGTGGGACCTGTTTTTCACAGTGCCAGTAGGCCCACGTCTCCCCAGTCAACATTCCTTAGAAAAATTAAAATTTCTATATCCCTCTCTATGTGAAACTCCCTTTACTTGGACTTTAAAATCTTCATATCTTCCACTGTATTTCTAGGAATCACATCCCAGTTTATCTATTAATTATCATAACATCACTGGTTAATGGAAGCTTTTCTAAAATGAAAAAAAGTTAGTTTAAGAAACTGGATCATTCAGACTAGTTGTTACCAAACTGAGATATCCTCCGGTACGTGAAGATTACCAAGGGGTATGCTCAGGTGGAGATCTTTAAGGGAAACAATTTTCAGACTCTCAACATCCATGTTTCCTTTTCTGAATTCTTCTCTCTGAGAAAGCATTTTTGTTTGAAGACTCAAGCAGGCCTTCTTTCTTACCTGTTCTATCAGAATTGCCCTTATCTTGTTTATAAAGAAAGGCATACTTTTCACTCTTCCAGAATCTTATTATTGTTTGGTGCCCCAGGGTGTACAGACCTCTCTGGGATGTCAGACAAAAAGGCCATTTGAAATACTGCTGTCGACTAAACCTTCTTTGATCAGGACACCATGAGCTCATGGTAAGTCTTCATGTCTTTCTGTCTTATATTTATTTCTAAGTGAGAAGAATTACATGTTGCAACATTCTAAATTCACATGTATTGTGGAACAGGACAGCAGGACTAGAACATTTTTATTCAACAATCTTTCCTTCTTTGACTATGTGCATGCCTGTGCACATATGTCAAATGGAAGAGGTAGTATGCCTGCAACATGGTGGTTATGAACATGGACTCTGGGCTCACTATAGTCCGTGTTTACAGTTGATCTTCACTATTCACAAGCTCTGTAACTATAGGCAAGCCTCAGTTCCTCATCCATAAAAATGCATAAAATACCTCTAAAAAGTAATACCTACCTCAAAGTGTTGCAGTGAGGATTAATGAAGACAATGCTGGAACTGTATCTCAGAAATGAAACAAAATAAACGCTTAATAAATATTCATCTCATGTATAACCACAAAAGATTTCCTTATTGTAAAGTTATAGCAGGAGGGCATTATGAGGCAAAATCAACTGTCTAGCTGGGTTGTAAAGAATATTTAACCTTTCCCAGTAAAATTCTGGTTTTGCCCTTGTCTACTGGGAGGTATTGCTAAGCCCTTGGAATGTTCTATCTGATGATAGTATCTCTGTTACCTTAGGGCTTTGGACCAGCCAGACAGTTACAATGGGATTTAGAGTGGGTGTGGGTTATGCAATATAAGCTGGACCTCTGGAGGGGCTTGAAACAGATCAGTCACGTGGGCAATCAGTCAGGCCTGTGTAAAGGAGTCCCAGCAAAGTCTCTGTACATTAAGGTTTGGGTAAACTTCCCTGTTTGGAAATACTCTGCATATTGTCACATTGAAGCCAGGAAGATAATGCTGTTCATGATTCCATGGGGGAGAGGACAACTAGAAGCTCCATGTTTTTGTATTCTCCTGGACTCTGTCCTACATGTTGTTGCCCTTGGCTGATTTTGACCTGTCTCCTTTAGCTGTAACAAACTTTCATACATCACAATGGCTTTCAGTGAGTTCTGTGAATCTTTCTAGCTAATTATCAAATCTATGAGTAGTTGTGGGAGTCCCTCAAACTTGCAATTGGTTGTCAGACATGAGTGAGGTTTTGAGGACTGTTCTCTCTAAACTTTGCATTAGCCAAACATCTTTTTCTTTATATCCATAGGGCTTAATGTTTTGGGATCGGTCAACCTGGATTTTGTCATAATTTGTCCAGGAACTCAACAAGGAGCTCTTATTTCTAAATAGAGGCACACATGGATGAGAATTACTTAACCTGACTAATAACCAAGAAAGACATTGAAGATACTCATATGTCATAATAGATTGCACTAAGGAGACAGCAATCTCAGAGCAGATCAGCCAGTAGCTGTTGTTCCTCATGCATCTAGTTTGGAGTACCCTGGCTTCCAACCAGCCCCAAGGGCACTCCACATGGTTGAGGAACTGAGTTCGCTAGGTAAGTCATCTCCTTATTGGCTTGATTAAGTAATAACAAGTTATCAATTTCTCTTTCTCTCTCATAGTAATGAGGGTGGTACAGGCACCATAAATATCCATATGCAAAGTAAGAAGCACATAGGTGATAATGCTGTCCATGTAGCTGCAATTTTTTTCCCCTAATTTTCTTGCATGTGTTTTATATGTCTTTAGGCACTTACTTCATCTCACCTGCTTACATTTGCTTGACACTTTAGGTTGGGAATTGTGATGGTTAACTTATGTATTCACTTATATAAGTTATGATGCCCAGTTCTTTGGTCAACCCCAGTCTAGATGTTATCAGGAAGGAACTTTTTAAAAGCTCTGATTAACATTGAAATCAGTAGGCTTTAAGTAAAGCAGAATATACCCTATGACATGGTTGGAACTCATTCAATAAGTCAAAGGCCTTAAGAGCAAAAACTGAGGTTTCCCAAAGTAAAAACAATTGAGTCTCAAGTGTGCAACATAGAAACCCAGCCTGAATTTCCAGCCTGCAGATTTTGACTGAAGACTGAAGCATCAGCTGTTTCTTTAATCTTCAGCTTGCTGGCCTGTTCTACAAATTTTAGACTTGTCAGCTCCTATAATCAAGTAAGCTAATTCCTTCACAGTTCCTTAAAATAAATCTCCCTCTCTTTCTTTCTTTCTCTATATGTATATTCTATTGATCCTGTTCTCTGGAGAACTCTAAAACAGGGGTGGAGGCATGTAAACATAATCTCAATGTCATCATTGAATGTGAGTTACTGGAAAAAAGGAAACAACAAAAGCAGACTATCTGTGTGGTGACAACTTAGAGAATGCTTTTCTATTTCTCTCAGTTCCCTTGTCTATTCCTATCATTTTGCTTGTGCAAAGATAATTTGCCAGGAATATGTCATTATATTCCCAATTGATTGCTCCCCGATCTTCTGGGAAGGACATGTTCTGATAACAGTATCCACAGAAGAATGACGACTTAGAAAACCTGGTGGGAACTTCTAGCCTAAACTTAAAAACAACAATTGCAAACTTTATGAAATACCAATCCTGTCCCATGTGATAAACACTGTTCGTGTATTATCTCATTTAATTCATATCACAGCAATGCACAGTAGTTAATATGTTTCCCATTTTAAAGATGAAGAACGTAAGACTTAGTTTAAGCTATCGTGACAGTTATAAAAACAGTACAAACAGATGCAGGACTTCTGATTCCCAAATCCACTATATTATGCTGCATCTCAGCTGAAAGATTCTTTCTAGTCAGGGCTTCCTGGGGAGAAGAGTTATTGGCCCAGTCTGATGAAGAAAGCACAGATGGTAAAATGTGACCACTAATTGAAGGAGACTTTATCTTGACAAGATAAATAAGATTGTCATGCAAAAGATAAACATAGCACAGGCCAACAAAGACATAAATTGCCCCATAAGTCTGTGCTGCCATGCCTAGGGAGTCATACATGTAAGTCACAGATTGTGGAGACCAACTTATAAGAATGAGACAAAAGAAAGGGCCCCAGATAGAGCAACTGGAAAGCTAATGGCTGGGCCCTATTTGCATTCTTTTTAAAAACTTTTTTTATTTTAAAGATGTAGGGTACAATTCAGAGTTAGGAATACAAATGTTCATTATACAGATACCCTTGTTGATGAGGTGTGCCCTTCCTCCCCTGACAGTTTCCCTTAACGGCCAATCCCACCCCCCCTCCCCTGGCAGTTTCCTACTACTGCCAATTCCTTTCTTATAGTATTATGATAATAGTTCAAGGTCCACTTATGAGTAATAACATGTGATACTTGGTTCTTTGTTTCTGTGATGGATCACTCAGTATTATAGACTCTAAGTCCATACAAGTTGCTGCAAAGTTCATATTTGCATTCTAATGTACCTGTTCTTTGATTTAGGGCAGCTATTTTCACTTCTCTGGGCTAAAGCTTTCTTACCTATAAAAGAAAACTAGGAGGGGAGGGATAAAAATAAAGAAAACTAGATCAGAAATCCTTTACTTGTGCAAATCTCTATATAAAACATGACTCCCAGGAAAGTATTTGGTGGCTTTCTCCAACAGAAAAATATTTATTATGCAGTTCTTCTATTTGAGTCACTTATCCTTCTCATTATCTGCTTTATCTCATAGTATATTTGTCTAGATTCATTTTAGAAAAAAGTCCTAAGTAGAAATAATAACTACTGTTATGAAACACTATTTTAGTCTCTCTGGTATTCCATTTAAAAACTTGAGTTGTGGTCAACATACTCTAGGGAAAGAAATTATTTCAGAATGTCAGCATGTCACCTTGAAAAAGTTTGCCAGTTTAAAAATGTGTCTTGAAGTGTGCAGAAGAGGCATAATTTGCATACTTTTGTTTTCTGCAACAGTGTTTTTCCAAATAACACATCTGTTATGTCCTTATTTGCCTGAAGCATTATAGAATGTGTATATCTCTTTGACAGAGAAAATTAATAGTGCATTAGGGGACTTTCATTTCTGGAATAGCAGTTCAGATTTAGTCTAGTCATCTAATCCAAGATATTAATATCATTTGGGGAGCATAGTCCCTGGGAGAATGGAATTCTCATATAAATTTCCATCAACATCAACTCTATGCTTCAACTTGACAATCACTCATTTAATATATGCTGTGAGGAAGGACCAAAGCCAGGTGAGTTGTATAAATAAAAGCAACTTCTTTGAGATTCAGTTTCCTCATCTCTGAAATGCTAATAATTATTATACATACATACATACATACATACATATATATACATATAATACATGTATAACAAGAATTAAATGAGATGGTGTATGTAGAATACCTGGTGCAGTTCCTGGCATGACTCAGTAAATAGTAACTTCAAGGCAGAAAGTGTAACCTTTATTGCCCTGAAGAAACTGAATTTAAGTAGTGGAAATTGGCACCATTCAATTAGCTATAAAGGAAGTTGGAATATGGACACTGCAATAAAAATGGTAAGAACATCAGAAAGCATAGAAGAGGGAGATAATATTTTTGTCTAGAGAAATTACATAAAAATTCATTAAGGAGGTGACATTTCTTTTGGACTTTAAAAGAGAAATTAGGTGTTGATATGCATTGCAAGGATATTTGATTTCTAGATGTCATGAAATAGCAGCCATGATTAAGACAATATAACTAAGAAGTTGAACTTCCGTGGTAAAGGATCACACTCTTACCATTGAAAGTAGTTTCAAGTGGTAGGTTTCAGAGACCTGTCTCTAGTTTTGTCCTACTAAGCCCTTTTATTGATGACTTAGTTATCACATTATCAGATGACATAAAAGTAGAAGGAACAGTTCATGTTGAATCACAGAAGGCAAATCCAATGATTGGGTATAATATAATAGGAAGACGCTTAAAGGGAATGCATTTACAGTTCTGTAATTAGGTCCACATAATTAGGCATAAGAGTTTAGGTGAAAAAGAAATGTAATGGTTTTAGTCAACTGTAAGTCCACACCTGAGGTATCATCCAAAATCAGTTCAGATGTTTCTCCTCAGTAATACAATTATTTCACTCAACAAACATGTAGAAGGCCTGCTGTACACAAAGAACAAATATTAATAGCAGTAAAGAGTACACACATGGACATTATAACTTTGGAACGAAAATTTTAACGGAATAAAGAGAAATGATATAAACTTCACAGCTAAATGTTGCACTACAATTGTGACAAGTGTTGAGAGGGAAAAGAACACGGTGACATATATGCACATAACAAGGAGACCTGGACTCTTGTCAGGACCAGGGAAGGCTTACTTGGGAAGTTATTTTTACTGAGATCTGAAAGATGACTGAGAATTCAACAGGTAAAAGAGACAGAGAGAGAGAGAGAGAGAGAGAGAGAGAGAGAGAGGGAGAGAGAGACTTTCAGACAGAGAAAATAGCACATGGAAAGGTCTTTAGCCAAAAACGAGAATATTGAATGAGAAGAGAAGACATGCCAGGACTGAGCCTTAAAGACATATAGTTAAACTGATAAGACTTGTGATAGCCAGATAACGAATATAAGGTAGATTGGTCAGTGCAAGGAAAGACATAAGAATAAGGTTTTGTAAAGCCTAGAAAATACTTCCATCTGTCTGGGGGTATTAGGTAAAGATACATCAAGAAGACATTTCAATAGTGTCTTTAAAGAAAGATCTAATTTTGTCAGACAGGGTTAAGGTGTTAGCAATATGAAAAAGACTGGCTAGAAGAGTATAAGACAGCAAAGATGACTTAACCAGGAGGTAAGAGGGAAATCAGGAGTGTGTGGGATCATGAGAATTAAGGGAAGAAAGTGTTTCAAGGGAATAAGGATCGCAAGCTAGAATGATTTGACAGTGTTCAAATAAGATGAGGACTGAATTATATCCACTGTAACTGGAAGTTATTGGTAAACTTAGCATAAGTAGATTGAGCTGTGAGCATGAAGAGAGCAAATGGAGATAGCAGGTGGAAAGCAAGAGAAAGCAGACAGAGAACTCAAGATTATGGAATTTCAAAGACAGGATCCTTATGATATTCATTTTGTGTTTTTGGAAGGAAACATAGCGTAACAGTCATGTACCACTTATAAAAAAATAATTCCAGTTGGTAAATGAATGAATATTTGGAAAAAGAAAGGTTAATTATACTAGAAATAGGACAAGACTTTGGGGAAAAGTGTTGAGATTATACTCTGGCTCTAGCAAATTACTAACTTTGTGACCTTGGGCAAGTCATTTAACCACTCTGTGCCCTAGTTTCCTCATTTATATAATGAGGATAATGATAATTGATCTAATTTCCCAAGAGAGTTGGCAAAAGTATGAAAATAGAAAACTTTACATGAGTGTTCTTTATAGACTATGGCATGCTCATCTAATAGAGGTTAATGTTTTAATATTAGAAGGATTAGAAGCTCTGTTAGAGCTTGACTAGATGGCCTGCCCATTTCCTCATTTTGGACACACTTCTCAGTTGCATTTGCAGTGAGGTGGCCATGTGGTTGAGTTGGAGTCAGTGACACGTGACTAGAGGTGATGTGTGTCTTCCAGGCTCAACCATTGAACTTCCTATAAGGGGTCTTAGGTGCTCCTTCTACTTCTTAGGGCTTGGTGTGCATGTGGGAGCTTTGGAAGATACAGCTTGAGGAATTGTTACTATTAATGTGGAAAATAGTTTGACGCTGGCCTCAAAATTAAAACATTATCATACTCAACAGTCCTGCTAGTCTACTCCTAGGTATATTTACTTAAGAGTATCTTGCAAATGTGCATTAGAACATACATGTGAGTTAGTTTATTGTTTATAATAAGCCCAAATTGAAAATGATACAAATGTTCATCAATTGGAAACCCAAATGTCCATCAACAGAAGAATGGAGAAAATAATTTATAGTCAAAACAGATAATATAACAATGAAAACTAGTCACTATAACCACGTGCAACTACATAGATGAAAGTATGAAATATGATGATTGTTGTACCCGAATCCTGAATCCGAGAGACCACCAAAGACCCAGCTCCGATGCAAATCACATGAGGTCTTTATTCAGGCTCGAGTCTGGGCTCACATCTGTAACTGGCACAGCAGTACAGGAATGAGAGCCCTAACTCGAGCCTGAATAAAGACCCTCATGTGATTTGCATCGGAGCTGGCTCTTTGGTGGTCTCTTGGATTCAGGACTCGGGTACAATATTTGGGGGTGCGTCCGGGATCCCAGAGACCCCGCCACCCCCGAGACCCCCCCAGCCTGGAGGGTCCCAGCGCCGGCAGGTGAGTACACTTGTTCCTCTGTCTATCAGTGTGCATCTATATTATCCGTAGGAATTCCACTCTGTATCCAGGTCGGCATTGGCTTAAGCGGACGCGCTGGCAGGCCGTCGACCAGGGATTGTGGGAGACATCCTGCGGCCCCGGCTGGAGGACGAAGTCCTCATCTGTGAGGAAAGTCGGTCGCCTAGGGGCACGAACTTACCCTCAGCTCAGTTTTACTTTTGTCTTCACGACCGCGGAAAACCACACTTTTATGTTGGTAGCTTTATTTTGTCTGTTGTGTTTGTGGTTGTGTTATTGTGGACAGAAAACATGGGACAGACGCTGACCGCCCCTCTAACCCTGATGACTGACCACTTTTCAGACGTAAAAGAAAGGGCTCATAATCTGAGTGTAACCATCCACAGGAAAAAGTTTCAAACCCTCTGCATATCTGAATGGCTGTCCTTCAGTGTAGGATGGCTGCCAGAGGGCACTTGCTCACTAAGTCTTGTTTTGCAGGTTAAGCATGTTATCTTCCAGGATGGACGTCACAGCCACCCGGATCAGGTGCCTTACATCCTCGTATGGCAGGATGTAATTAATAAGCCCCCGTGGGCCAAATCTTTTATTCTACCTCAAACAGGGCTGATGCTCAGAGTCCTGGCCTCTCAGGAGACAAAGCCCGGCAGGCCCACGGAAACCCAAGGGTCGACTAAAACCCCTCTTTACCCGGTCCTGCAGGACGCAGAGCCTGAGGATTTATTTTTCCCTCCTCCCTATCATGATATCCCTTCGGTTCCCCCGGCACCTAGAGAGGGTGCCACTGGGGGGCCGGGCCCCTGTTCCACAGGCAGAGGAGCCCCCACATGAACCAGCGGTGGGAACATGGGGACGCGCCAATCGGGCAGCCCCAGCCCCAAATATGGGACCAGCTGACTCCACTGTTCTCCTCCTCCGTGCAATGGGGCCTCCAGATGAAACTGGAGAACAGCCCCTGCACTATTGGCCGTTCTCCACCTCTGATTTGTACAACTGGAAAAGTCAAACCGCCAAATTTTCTGATAATCCCAAAGATTTAACTGACTTGTTAGAAAGCATTCTATTTACCCACCAGTCCACCTGGGATGATTGCCAAATGCTTTTAAAGGTTCTCTTCACCATGGAGGAAAGAGAACGCGTTCAGACGGAAGCCCGGAAATTGGTTCTGGGGGAGGATAGACAACCAACCCAGAATCCGGATTTCATCAAGGCAGCCTTTCCGCTGTCACACCCTGCATGGGACTTTAATTCTGCAGAAGGTAAGGAGAGGCTCCGGGTCTATCGTCAGACTCTAATGGCGGGTCTTAGGGCTGCGGCACGCAAGTCCACTAATTTGGCCAGAGTATATGATGTTAGGCAGGATAAGGATGAGAGTCCAGCCACTTTTCTGGAGAGAATTACGGAGGCCTTCAGGCAGTACACTCCTAGGAGTCCAGAAGCACTGGAGACTAGGGCAGCCATTATAATGGCTTTTGTCAATCAAGCTGCCCCAGACATGGTATACTGTGCTGGATTTAAAGGATGCCTTTTTCAGTTTGCCCTTGGCCCCAAAAAGCCAGGACATCTTTTGCCTTCGAATGGATGGATTCAGAAAAGGGTATCAATGGCCAACTCACCTGGACACGACTGCCTCAAGGATTCAAGAATTCACCCACCATTTTCAACGAGTCACTGCAGGAGGATTTGGGTGAGTTTCGTACAAAGAACCCCAACTTGACTCTATTACAGTATGTAGATGATATCCTGCTGGCAGCAGAGAACCAAGATGCGTGTCTGCAAGGTACCAAGGACTTGTTACAAACTCTGGGCACCCTGGGGTACTGTGCCTCGGCAAAAAAGGCACAAATCTGCAGAACGGAGGTGAGCTATCTGGGATACAAAATAAAAGATGGGCAGAGATGGCTAACGGACTCTAGAAAGGAAACTGTTCTAAGAATTCCACCCCACAAAATGTCCGCCAGGTACACGAATTCCTGGGTTCAGTGGGGTTCTGCCGCTTGTGGATTCCGGGGTTCGCTGAGTTGCCTAGACCGCTATATGAAGCCACTAAAAATAAGCAAGACTTTGTTTGGACAGAGGCCATGAACCAATCTTTTAATAACCTCAAACAAGCGTTACTCTCAACCCTGGCCCTTGGGTTACCTGATTTAACAAAGCTGTTTCATCTATATGTGGATGAACTGAAAGGGGTCGCAAAGGAGATCCTGCTACAACAGCTAGGCCCCTGGAAAAAGCCCATAGCATACCTCTCAAAGAAATTAGATCCTGTAGCAGCTGGATGGCCCCCATGTTTGAAAATCATTGCGGCAGTCGCCACTATGGTCAAGGATGCTGACAAAATAACCATGGGTCAAGAACTGTATGTCAGTACACCCCATGCTGTAGAGGGAGTGCTCAGACAGTCACCAGATCGATGGATAAGTAATGCCCGCTTGACTCACTACCAGGGCTTGCTCCTAGATCCTGCTAGAATTCTGTTCCAGACCCCTACTTCCTTGAATCCAGCCACACTGCTCCCCAACCCGGACTAGGAGGCCCTCCTCCATGACTGTCAAGAAATCCTGACCCAGGTGCCTGGGGTGAGAGCTGACCTCCAGGATCAGCCCTTGCCTGATGCGGAAAACACCTGGTACATGGATGGCAGTAGCTTCATCCAGAATGGAACAAGGTATGCGGGGGCAGCCGTAACCACGGAGACTGAAACTGTCTGGGCAGAACCATTAGTGGTCGGAACCTCTGCCCAACGGGCTGAATTAATCGTGCTAACCAAAGTGCTGACTATGGGAGCTGGCAAATGGGTAAACATTTATACAGACAGCAGGTATGCGTTTGCCATGGCTCATGTACATGGAGCCATTTACAGAGAAAGGGGGCTCCTAACGGCAGAAGGAAAAACTATCATAAACAAAACTGACATCCTTGAGCTGCTACAAGCCCTCTGGCTACCTAAGGCATTAGCCATCATCCATTGTCCGGAACACCAGACACTGGACATGCTGGTAGCCAGGGGAAACCGCTTGGCTGACCTAAAAGCAAAGGAGGCAGCCATGTCTGTAAATCATGTCCTAGGAACTACGCTACCAGACTCAGGAGCACCAGAGTTGCCAGATGACCTCAAATACACAGAAGAAGACTTAAATTGGATCAAACGCCAACCTATGGTACCATACTTGCACGGCTGGTGGAAGGCAGCGAACTGCAGTGTAATCTTACCAGAAAAATTAGGACAACAGCTCCTCATAAAAATACACAGAAGTACTCATATGGGAACAAAAAAACTGGGAGACTTGATACGACATACTAAAATAACCATCAAAGACTCGCAATCTAAAATTGAACAGATCATGGCCAAGTGCTACGCTTGTCAAGTAACAAATGCCTCTTCATACAAATCCAACCTGGGGAACTAGACTCCAAGGTAATAGGCCAGGAGCGTACTGGGAGGTAGACTTCATGGAGATAAAACTGGGAAAATATGGTTAAAAGTATTTACTGGTGTTTATAGACACTTTTTCAGGCTGAACTGAAGCATTTCCTACAAAACATGAAACGGCACCAATAGTGGTAAAGAAACTCCTGGACATTATGCTAAGGTATGGTTTCCCCATCCAAATAGGGTCAGACAATGGACCAGGTTTTGTTTCTAAGGTAACACAGGGAATAGCTCAGGTTCTTGGGCCAGATTGGAAGTTACACTGTGCATACAGGCCCCAAAGTTCAGGACAGGTAGAACGCATGAATAGAACATTAAAAGAGACCTTAACTAAATTAGCCCTGGAGACTGGTGGGGACTGGGTGGCTCTCCTCCCCTTCGCCCTTTATAGGGTTCACAATTCTCCCTATAAAATGGGCCTCACACCCTTTGAAATCATGTTTGGCATTCCCCCACCTATTGTTCCAAATTTAAAACCTGAAGTACTTGTTGAATTTGATGACCAACAACTCCTTTTTTCCTTGCAAGCACTGCAAAAAGCACATGAGTGGGTGTGGCCTACATTAAAGGCCCTCTATGAAACCGGGCCACCCCCGGAACCACACTGCTACCACCTGGGTGACTGGGTGTACGTCCGTAGATATCAACACCAGACGTTCCAGCCACATTGGAAAGGACCCTACGTCGTAATCCTAACCATGCCCACTGCGCTCAAAGTGGACGGAATCGTCCCGTGGGTCCACTACACCCACGCCCGGCCGGCAGACCCCTTCGCTGTGTTGGAAGACTATGTACCAGATTGGAAAAGCGTGCCAGACAAGGACAATCCCCTAAAGCTAAGATTGCGCTGTTCTCACTTACCCCCATAATGCTAATATTATGTATATCGTGTTTTCTATGTAGTGTCATAGCCAACCCAAACCCACACCAGCCCCAAAATCTAACATGGCAGGTTATAGACCTCTCCACTAAC
>NW_007184985.1:44628-49372 GCF_000164805.1 Carlito syrichta
GTTCATAAATTGGAGCCCTGCTAAGTCCAATGATTTGATAAAGGTACAGAGGGCAGGTACACTCAACATCCATCAAAGATGTAATCCTACCCAGGGGCAGCGCTGCAACCCCATAACTATAAGCTTTACCAAAAAGGGCAGAAAAGCTTAAGGCTGGGAAATAGGAAAAACATGGGGACTCAGATTGTACAACCTGCAGTGCACAGGGTATACAGATCCCGGAAGTTCCTTTATGATTAGAATAACCTCTCGAGCTCCCAGTCAAAAAACCCTCAGCATGGGACCAAATCCAGCTCTAGCATCTAAACACAGACCAGTTGTTACACCAAACCTCAGGCCCTGGACCACTGTGTCCACCCACTTAGCTACCACTTATACAGATTCTGAAGCCACTACAGTTGTCCTCGACTCCATAGGGGCCAATATACTTATCTCTGACTCCACCCCACCCCTGTCGGTACTGTACCAACATCCTCTCTGGCACTTGTTAAATCAAGCCTACCTGTTTCTTAACGCAACCAAACCAGAATTCACTCAGTCATGCTGGTTATGTTATAATATCCAGCCCTCCTATGATGAAGGAATTGCAGTAATGGGAAACTATACAACCAAGCATGATTCCCAATTCTTGTAGATGGCAGCCAGCAACCCAGGGACTCACTCTCCAGTCACTAACAGGCCAAGGATTATGCATAGGCCGCCGCGCACCAGAGTTTCAGTCCCTATGCAACATTACGCTACCTGTATCTAGCCTAGATTACCACCTGCCCCCTGAAAGTAGTTGATGGGCTTGTTCTACAGGCTTAACCCCTTGCTTCCACAGGCAGGTCCTAAATCAGACCCAACAAGGCTTCTGCGTGCTAGTCCAATTACTTCCAAAAATTCTCTACCACTCTGACGAAGACATACTCCGGTGGTTCAGCACAGAAGCCCACTGGAGAAATAAAAGAGAACTGATCACCGCCATTTCCCTGGCGGTCCTCTTTGGGCTCGGACTAACAGGAGCAGGGACAGGTATTGCCTCCCTAGCCACACAGAGCCACCAATATAACAGCCTTAGGGCAGCCATAGACCTAGACATTGAAAGAATTGAAGCCTCCATCTCCCATCTCCAGGAATCCCTAACCTCCCTATCCAAGGTAGTCCTACAGAACCGTAGAGGGCAAGACTTATTCCTACAGCAGGGTGGAACGTGTGCTGCCCTGGGGGAGGAATGTTGTTTCTACACAGACCACTCGGGTATTGTCAAGGAGTCCATGGCCAAAGTAAGGGAAGGATTGGCTAAACGGAAAAAAGAATGAGAACAACAATAAAGTTGGTTCGAAACCTGGTTTAACCACTCCCCCTGGCTAACTACTCTAGTATCCACCTTAGCTGGCCCCCTAATCATTTTGCTACTCCTTCTCACCTTTGGGCCATGCATTGTTAACAAACTTGTAGCCTTTGTCAAGGAACAGATCAACACCATACAACTTATGGTGCTCAGACAGCAGTACCAGCCGGTAGGCGCCCACACAGAACACTTGTATAGACCCATGATTGGGTCCCTTTTTCAGGTTCCTCTGAGAGGGAGAAATGAGGAGCTCAAGGGCCATCTAGTTCATAATTGTGTGATAAAACTTGTTTTAAGTGTAGGTTGAAGCTTATTTTGAATGTATATTGAAACTTGTTTTTAAAACTCAGATGTATGCTTGCTTTCCCGCCCAAGCCCAGTAGTATACTTTTGGTAAACAAGTTCATATACCAAAAGAAAACCACAGAGTCACAGTGCAGACCCTCTGGCCCCATTTCCTGCTCCACTCGCCTAGTAATCTCACATTCCAGATGTCCCAGCTGGTTCCACCCAGCCCGCCTGACCGTTGATGGTCAGCCATGGTCAGCCGTGATCAGCTGTGACTCGCGACCATACAAACCAACCAATCTCAAACGCCCCCGTACCCAGTAGGAGAAATTACCCAATCATGTGCGAACGAGTTTAGAGTTCTTTCCCCTCCCTTGTAACTGTGTATATAAGCTGCTTGCTGCGCTGGGTCGGGGCTCTTGTTCTTGTACCGCTGCGCCAGTTATGGACGAGCCCAGACTCGAGCCTGAATAAAGACCCTCGTGTGATTTGCATCGGAGCTGGCTCTTTGGTGGTCTCTTGGATTCAGGATTCAGGTACAACAATGATTAGTTAAAAAAACAAGTCACAAAGGAAAATATACTTTGTGATACAATTTTAAAATTAAAAAAAGGAGATGAAAAGGCAACACAGAGAAATATCTTTTTCAGGACTGTAAGCATTTTTTATTTCTTTTTTTTAGTGGAATCATATAAATAATCTATTGTCAAAATAATGCTGCAAACAACCACCCCAAAACTCAGTGGCTTAAAGAAGGAAATGTATTATTTGTCTTTCAGATCTTGCCAGTGCTGGACTGATCTTGCCTGGGCTCACTGACGATTCATCAGGGAGATACAGGTTGGCTGGGTGGGAGGTACTGCTAGTCTTCCCGACACATATTCATGGCTTGGCTGTTGGTTGATCTAGGATGGCTGTGATCTAGGGTGACATAGCTGTGCATCGCGTGTCTGTCATCATCTAGCTGTCTAACCTGACCTTGTTCTCAGGGCAAGACCTGAAGGGAAAGAACAAGCAAGGCTGATCTTGCTAGGGAGCAAGCAGGAATATGTGAGCACTTTCCAAGGCTCTGCTTACAGCTTATTGGCAAAAGCAAATCACCTGATCAAGCCTGGAATTGGGGAGGAGATGATAATGTTATAGGGCAAAGGCTACTTGGAAGGCCAGTAATCAGGGCTATTAATGAAATCCATCCACCACAGGAATACTAATCACAGAATTCAGGATCACTATAACTTCTGTCAGGGAGGCAGGGGGTGAAATAGAGAAGGAACGCATAGTTACTGCCAGGTTATTGGTAATATTCTAGTTCTGAAGCAAGACAACAGTTTTTATTAGTTTTCACTTTATAATTATGCTGCATTACTTACATACATATTACATATATTCTTATATAAGCACCAAATATTATATATACATTTTAAAAAATAAGATAAAGAAAGAAAAACCTTTGAGATGTCAGGACAACTGAAAGCAAAACTGAAGGTCTAATTTGAGAAGTCCAGGGGCAGATAGGGTCTGTGAATTCCATGTCCAGGTCTGCAAAATGGGATATTAATTGTCACTTTTAACAGAAGATTGTGATTTTGACAAAGAAGTCACTTATTAAAAGAAGTTGAAGGGCAGGCTTTGCCAAACTAGTGAGAATAATTCTCTCTCTTCTAGGGACCTCAGATCAAATTTCAACAATGTAGAAAAGCCACGTTCATTCTGCTCTACTTTCCTGTCTTTTATTCTGTTTGTTTTATTCCTGGAACAAAGATACCACAGCTTGTCTTCGAAAGACTTCCATGTGAGTTTGAAAGAGTGTAGAATTTAGAACATGCTACAGCTCAGATAAAACTCTTGATTTTTTTTTTTCAAAGCGCTCCTCAATTGGACCCAGATCTCAGACCTCTGGGGTTTGATTCATTCATCTCTAGCTGGGACTATTTTCTAGCCCCTCTCCAGAAGACCGGGAGATTCACTTGAAAAAGATGTGGCTGATGCTTTTTTTCACATCACAAAAGAATTAATGTTTGCACAGCCCTTTGAAGACGCAGTGTCACGCATGTGCTATTATTAATAATAAACTACAGATCTGCTTCACACCATCTGAGAAACAGGGCTGTGCCACCATGAAAGAGCTTTTATTTCACCCAGTTCTCCATGATGCTTATCCCAGATCTAGCTCAGCTTCAGGCTGGGGCTAGTTCCAGAACCTGAGTAAAGAGAGGAAGCAGCTGGCGGGAAACAAAACAACATACAGCACCCAGCACGTTAAAAAATAAAAACGAGAAAGAGCCTTTTATAACCATTAGAGATCACTGACCCGCCACAGCAAGTGTTTTAGCTGGAACCAGATTTGAAACACAGCACCTACTGAAGAGATTTGGTGGAGTGTATCCTGGATTCTTTATGCATTCGAAAGAAGTAAACATTCCCGGGTTCACAAGCCTGTTCAGACAGGAAAGAGGGTGCTGATCACAATCTGCTGTTAGTCTTTCCTTCTATATTTGCTTAGTGCCTTGAGTCACTCTTTCTCTCTTTCTTCTCTGAAACCACTAATATCACTCCTCCAGTAGCTTTTTGCTTTTACGGGCTACCTTTACATGCCTGAGGATTTGGGAAGATGGATGTAAAGTTAGGCTACTGTAAACAACAGTCTGGTAAAGACTTCAGGACAGGGCCTGTTAAGTGAGGCAATTGCAAAACACTCAGAACTGAAATACAAAGAACCGCTTCTGGGGGCTCAACTCACTACAGGCACACCCGCTGACAACAGCAGCCTGTGAAGGAGCAAATTTGAGAACTGGTTCTATTATTTTAATTTTTTTATTTTAATTTTTTTGTAGATCTTTGCACCTGTCTTTGGTGTCAAGATTGTCAACTTATTTCCCTTATTTCTGCCCCCTTTCTCCATTTCTCCCTAGGGCTTTGCTTGTTTTGGAGCTTGTTATTCAAAATGAACTCCAACATTATTTCTGAATCACAAAGGATTTGCAGAAGAGGGAAGGAAGTATTTCTTGCTCCCTTCCAGGCCCCAACACTGAAGGTGTTGTAGACAGAAAAGGCTGGAGAGGTAGAGAGGTAGAGAGGGAGAGAGGAGGAGGGAGAGGGAGAGAGGGAGAGAGGGAGAGGGAG
>NW_007184985.1:49392-93048 GCF_000164805.1 Carlito syrichta
GGGGGGGGAGAGGGAGAGAGGGAGAGAGAGAGAGAGAGAGAGAGAGAGGCAAATGTAAAAACTCAAGGAAATCAAGACCATGCTGTGCAAAATTGTTACAGCTGTTTCTGTTTTTATTGGCTGTTTCTTTTGGCTTCATGTTTTCAGCAACTGCGGTTCATATGAGCAGGAAGGCATACAGCCTAGGCGAGCTCCACAGTGTAGGGAGGAAGGGAGGACCAAACCGGACAGCAGAAAAGGACAGAAGGGGCGGGGGTGGAGGTTCTGAATTGAGCTCAGTGCTTGGAGGGGACACACATCAAAGTATTTCTTCTTGATAGTTCTGTGTAAACCTTAGCAATAGAATTCAGATGCACGTAATGGAAAGCTCCTAAAAGCATCCCATCTTCCTGACTGGATCAGATTAGTGGTCTGTTTAAGGCAGTGTACTACCCCTGAAATGATGCTCTGATATCTCTGAGGAAATAAAGTGTCAGGACACATCCCTTTTCCTCTCCCCCTGGATGGTGATTCACCTAGACCAGTGCACAGGACTGAACATATGGGGAGTGCATATTTTCCCAGGGGGACTCTAATTCTCATGGTTACAAATGGAATGAGCTATATGCCTGCTCAGTGACCCCATGAAGATATTGGCAGCTGGGATACAGCACCTCAGGGCTTGGAGTGTGCTGCTCAGCCACCTTGATTCCCCTGCAAAGCAGCTGGAAGGTGAGCCCAAAACAGGCAATGCTTGCAGTGACCCTCTTTTTCTTAAAATTTCCTATTAAACTGGTGATTTACATGACTTTTTAAAGGTTTATAAGACTGCTTCCACTCGAATTGTTGAATCTGATACTGTTCTAACTGTATTCGCCCTAACACTCACACCCATACTCACTATCACTCTTACTCTTAATTGACTTAATTTTCCAAACTTAAAGGAAACATTATTTTTTTTAGTAATGCCCTCAAATGAAGACAAGGAAATATAGCAGGAGGACAAAAGTATTTACTTATATAATGGCTTGCAGTTCATCTAAAGGGAAAATACAATGAAAAGTTGATTTTAAAATACCTCTACATTTGGTGATAAAATGTTTGCATGCTCTCACATTAAAAAAAATTATAGGCCAATAAGCTCAGCAGCAGAATGAAAGGTAAACCCTAAGCCCAGTGCCTAGTGTATGTTCTACTTTGAAGACTTACTTTGTTTTATTTTGAATGGGCCTTCTGACTTACCTGGTCAATGGAGGGCAAATCACCACCTATATGCCTCAGTGTTCTAATCTAAAAATGGAGCTGCACTTGGGAAGATAAAGTAATTAAAGGTAACAAAGCACTTGGAGTCTGTAAAGCTGTGGGTAATTGCAACCATTAAATCTAATAACATAATTAGGTGGTGAAGGTTGTGTCTTGGTCATTTTGTTTTCTGAATGCAGGGAAGAACCCCTACAGAAGCTCTTTCTGCTTACTTTCCCAAGGAAGTTGTCTTAGTCTATTTTGTGATGCTGTAACAGAATACCTGAGCCTAGGTA
This sequence comes from Carlito syrichta, assembly GCF_000164805.1. Taxonomy (NCBI): domain Eukaryota; kingdom Metazoa; phylum Chordata; class Mammalia; order Primates; family Tarsiidae; genus Carlito; species Carlito syrichta. Next base: position 50,910 of record NW_007184985.1, read on the forward strand.
ATTTATAAAGAACAGCAATTTATTAGCTCACGGTTCAGGAAGCTGGGCAGTCCAAGACTGAGGGGTTGCATCTGGTAAGGGCCTTCTTGCTATGTCATATAATGGCAGAAAACATCACATGGTGAGAGAGAGAGAGAGAGAGAGAGAGAGAGCGCAAGAAAGGACTGGACTCATTTTTATAACCCACTCTTGCAAGAAGGACAGTAATTCATTCACGGCAGAGCCTTCATGACATCATCATCTCTTAAATTTTTCACCTCTCAACACTCTTGCCATTGGAATTAAGTTTTCAATACATGAACTTTGGGGGGCACATTCAAACAATAGCAGAAGTCACTGAATGGAACTGGAAAAAAAAAAACCCAAAACGGTGATTTGGACTAATGTTTTCTTGAACAATTACATATTTTGAGCTGTTTCAAACTTTTTCTTGTACATTTTCTAATATTATTTATTATTTTTTAATGTTATTATTCTATGTGCTAATAGTGGCTAATAATATACCATTTAGCAAATATTAATTTTGTTTAAAACTTTTCACTTGGGACAGAGTTTAACAAATGTAGAGTGAAGGCTGTCTGCTTTTGAAAGGGGGCTCACTAATCTTTCTAGACAGGAAAATCAGTGATTTTGCTAGATTAGAAATGCATAGAGAAGTTATTCTCTACAAAGTTTGAAATTATTCCTTGTGAAAGACACTAGTTAAAAAAAAGACACAAGAGTAGTTTCATATTAATCACACTCGAATGGTAGGAGAATGAGTAGTTCATTCTCACCTCAACTTCTCATTCAATGTCATGGTGGGCAAAATTCTTTTTCCTTAGGCTTTGGCTGCAAAGTTGGTTGATAGTGCTTTACCACAAATGGAGTAATCACAATGAGATTTGGAAGCATACAACAGTTTTATTCATTAAGAACATTTTCCTCTTGTGCATCTGTTAACTGTTACTGCAAATTCCAGATATCATTAATCAGTAGCATCTTTTACAAATGAAGAGTAGACTTTTGCATATTGAGGTTTAGCCAGGCACCCACATTAGTTGGCGTACATTGGACCTCACTTGCAAAAACATGTTTCTGCTATTACTCTTACAGAATGCTGTATGTTCACACACATGCACAACTATGAGACTGAACACTCCCTTCTTCTTTGGATTGCTCTTTGATCTTTTGTTGTTGTGCTGCTTGTGCCCATATGGAAATGTTAGCAACCAGCAGGCAATTCCTTTCTATTATGATTCCTCATCCAGATCCTTCCCCCCCTGTTGTTTCTTATGTGTGTTGGGCTCCAGACTGATGCCAACCTTTCAAAGGGGCACAGCTCATTAGGTTCAAAGGCTCAATTTGCTTGAAGTAGCCAGCAAAGCTTACACTTACACATTTAAGTACCTGTTTATACCTGAGTTTCCCTGACATGCAATGACAACTTGGGCACCTCAAGAGGAACACAGTTTTCTTGTGAGACTGAGAGACCTATGGGATTTGGCAGGTAGATCATAAATGCTGTCAGCATTAAACTTGTTTTTAATGCAGTGCTCTCTGCTCATTTCCATTCTGGTCTTTATAGACTAGGCGTACATATAATACACATACAGGCATGACCTCATCCACAGACAATTTATTTAAAATTTCCAAACCCTAAAAAAGCTTAATTTGTGGGTGGTGGTTTATTTCCATTCCTAAATTTTCTTCCTGTCCGTGGTACCCAATAACTCTAGTCTTGGAAACCTTCCCTTTTATTATACTGGAAAATACCAAAGCCGTGAGAGTATAGAAATATGTGCTTACTAAAGGAGCTTTCTTTTTCTAAGAGCCTTCTGAAGCTCCTCCCTGGGAGAGATTAAATAAAGTCCATGCTTTCCCACTTCCCAAGTCTATCTCCACACATCAAACAAATGAAAATCCTTCCAAAACTCATCTCTCTTCATGCCCACACTCAAATATGCTGTTTTATGTGGGTTGACCAAAGTCTTTTTCTGATTTTTCTCCCCATCTGTTCTTTGAATAAACATGTAGCCTAAAGAGAAAGAGGACTTAAAGGATCAAATTTGGTTCCTGTATTTGGAAATGTTTTCAAAAGACCACACCGCACTTGGCCAGTCAGTCAAATTAAGTTCCGTTTGCTTCTAATAGCACTTAATTACTTCCCACACGCTTCTCACGTCTTTCACTTCATCTGAACAACTTGGCTAGTATGATGTCGGAAAAAAAAAGTTTAAAAAAAATTCAGGTGTGTAAACTGGTAGAACTTTTGCCTTTGGCTGTGTCTTCACCAGGTCAATGCAACTGATCTTTTCAGGTAAGGGAATTGGTTGTACCAGATATCTGGAATTGTAGAAACCAAATAACAAGAGTTGTAATCAATTAGTTTTTAACTTTTTAAGTTTTTGTTTGGTTGTCATAGACAATGTACCTCAATTTCCTTCTTCTGTGAATAAATTAATACCCTCATGGAATTTAAAGGCCCATTTGAGTGGAAAACAATGTGCACTAATATAAGCCAAAGATACAACCCAAAGTATGAAAAATTCAAAACAGATTATTTTATAGTATCTTCAAGGTAGAATGTGGTTATCTTGATTAATTAGGTTTTATTTTTCTTTTTTCAGATAAAAAGAGAGAGGAGAGTAGAGTGAAGAACTTCTGTGGAACGTAAGGTAAGTTTTCAATAAATATTTCCGGCTTAAAATCTCTCAATCAGCTGTGAGTATGTTTATTCATCTGAATTGAATTCCATTGGTGTAATGTACAAAGACTAGTTTTTATCACCACAGTTTAGTTTAAACCTGGATGAGCAAACTTTTCTTTTTCTTTTTTTTTTTTTGAGTTGGAGTCTCACTCTGTCACCCAGACTGGAGGGCAGTGGCCGTTCTCGGCCACCGCAGCCTCGACCTGCTGAGCTCCTGCGATCCTTCCGCCTCAGCCTTCCAAGTAACTGGAACTACAGGCACGCGCTATCACTTCTTTTTCTTTTTTTTGTAAAAAGTCAGATAGTAAATAACTTAGGCTTTTTAGGCCAAGAGCAAAATTGAAAATAGTATGTAGGTATGTCTATGACCAGAGGGAAAATTCTTGCCCCTGCACCTTCCTGTTTGTCCTGTTTGTCATGGGCACACTTTGTACACAGTCACTATCAGCTGGGGAGAGACATTCTCTGGTTGGAAGGGTTGGGGCCTAGTGGGCTGGCGGGAGTATGTTTCCAGCAGGCAATGGGGATGGGGAAGGATAGGTGGTGACCAGCCAGGAGACAAGCACTATAATTGGGTAGAGAGTGGAAATGATGGGGAGCATCCCAGCTTGGTCTCTGCTCAAAGTAGTTAGTACACAGGAGGAGTGCCCACAGGCCATCCAAAAATAGACACTGGTCTGGATTTGGCCTCAACTCCAGCTATCTGTGGTACGTTTCTTCTTAGCTACTTGGCAGGCCCTTTAGGGGAAAGACTTCCCAAACTAAACTCATTATTAGCTTCCTCCTTCTGTGCCCTCTGTCTATAAATAACACAACTACTCACCCTGTTGCTCAAGTCAAAAACCTTGCGCTCATTACCCATGCCTTCTTTCCTTCATCTTACTATTTTTTTTCCCATATAACTACTGGACAGGAAGCAACTTGAAAGTAAGGTCAGGTCTGGCTTATATTTATGTGTCTAGCTCTTTGCAGATTGTCTGACACTTAGTAGGCTTTAAAAAAGACTGGTTGTGGAGTGAATCTATCCATTACCAAGCCCAGACAATTCTTGACTATTTCATTCTTCTGCTCGAAATTATTCAATAACTTTCCTTTGAATGGAGAGTAAATATAAAATATTTAGCTGACTATGCAAAACTCTTCCAGATTTGACTCTGCCTACCCTAAAAACTAACCATATAGAATTATGTTAAATACACAAACGTTCTTTCATCTGTCGTGTTTCTATCAGCCAGCATCATACCACCTCCCTAGAGTACCCTTTCCCACTGATTTTATGATAAAGCCCTCATCCTTCCTGATTTGACTCAGTTACGACATGCGGGAAGACTACGTAAGTACCACCCTACTCAACAGGTGTCTGTTCTCAGAGAAGGAGGTTTTCCCTTCTTTCAAGACACCCTGAGATTACTTGCTCAGTGCATTTAGACCTCGCTAGATTATACACAGCTTGAACACAAGACTGTGTCCTTGCATCCTAGTTAGCATTCAGAACATAGCAGATAAGAAATGATTGTCCAACTGAGCTATACATGATGCCTCAGTGTAATGAGGAACCTTAGAACTTCATTCACATCCATGCAGACTTACAAAGGCCTCTTCTAGGCTTCACTGGGCCTTTCTTAAACCTTCTATTTGTCTGAAGCTAGAGGAAATGGACTTAAATCAGTCTTTATCAGGGATTGCTTTGTGTGCTGAAAGGAACAGAGCTCCAAAGGGAAAGGATTTGGCAGGAGGAGGAAGAGGATAAAAATGCTTTGAAGTCCCCAGGCATGGAGTTTGGTGTAGAAATTCCCCTGGCTCTGGGTTTGTACCACACAAGACAAGGTAATTGCAGTTACGTGTTACCTAGATGCAAAGAGGCTGAGCTTGACTCTGGCCAACCATTTGGGGACAGCACTGAGGTTAAAATTTTGTCTTAAGGTCACAACAGGGATCCTGAAACAATTCCAGAGAAGGCTATAAGAATCTTACAATATATCTTTATGTGTTTAAAATAGGCAAAGTCCAGAATAATTATTCCAATCAGTGACTGTAGTAATCTTCTATGTGCTTGTCAAGATTAAAATAAAATGGAGCAATAGCCAAGCAATAGCCACAAAATCAAGCAATACACTACCTATTTATTTCTTTCCTTTCCAAAGTCTGGAGATAGGTTTACAAATCAGCAAAGGTATAAAGGATAGATAATCATATCACTGTGTTAATTCAGAAGATATGAAACAGGACCTGGTGGCAATGATATTGAGAGAAAATATAATATTAACAAAGTTGTTACTTGAGTATAGGCATTATATTTTATAATACAGTCATCATATAATTAAGCATTTTTATCAATAACCAAGATATGCAATCGACCTAAGTCTCCATTTATAGAAGAATGGATAAAAAAAATGTTATATATAAAACACAATGGTATGTATACACTATTCTGTCACAAAAGAAGGAAATCCTGTCATTTGCAACAACATGGGTAAACTTGGAGTACATTATGTTACAAGAAATAAGACAGAATCAGAAAGACACATGCTGCATGATCTCACTTATATGTGAAATCTGAAAAAGTTGAACTCATAGAAGTAGAATGATGACACTGGAAACAAAGGTTAGACTGGAGGAATAAGTTCAAGTGATCTACTGTATAACATAGTGACTTAGTAAAAAACAATGTGTTATATACTAGAAAACTGCTGAAATAGTAGATTTCAAATGTTCTCATGACAAAAAAAAAGATAACTTTGTGAGGTAATGGATAGGTTTATTGGCTTGACTTAGCCATTCTACAATGTATACGTATATCAAAACATCATCTTATACATCATAAATATACATAGTTTTTATTTGGCAATTAAAAATAAATAATTAAATACAAAGGCATTGTTAAAAACCTCTCCAACATGTAATGGTGATGGAAATATAACGAAGGAAGAAAGACAGCAGAGGGAACATTATAGACTTTCAGAGGAAGTTGCTTTTTTAAATTTAATAAGGAAGTACCTAAGGATATTTTCTGTTACACTTTCCATTTATAATCTTTCTTTAACCACGAAGGCCAGGAAGTTAGATGAATCAGAACTATTACTATAAAGAAGAAAAAAAAACAACTACAAAATTGGATGCTTGAAGAATGCCTATTTCACTTTCTTCTCTCCTTCTTTCCAGTGCAGTTAAAAAAGGAATACAACTTACCTTAAAGGTCCACTGCTGAATTATTTTTCTGTTAGAAAAGAGGGCATTTTAATAACCAAAAAAGACTTAAAAGGATGCAATTAATTTGCCAAATCTGTGACTTAGCTTCCTTGAGGAGAATGCTTCCTATGTTTTCCTATCTTCGTGTTTTCTGAAAAAGGTAATAATACTGCATGATTTGATCCATAATAAATACAAGAGAATAGAATTCATTTTGGGCTGAAAAATGTTGATTTGGGGGGAAAGAGGGAAATTCCAGAGAAGGCTGGAATTTTTTTCATTAGGGAAGAAACTTTCAGAAACAACTGAACCACAAAATTATGGACAAATCAGATCCCTGGAATTAATGAGATCTCTTCAAGTACTACTTTCTCAGAGGCCAGGTTTAGGATGTGGGGGTGGGGGGGAGGGGGGAGTGTTTGCTTGCAGGGCTTTAAAGATGGAAACTATTTCCTCTGCATGGCAATACAGAAAAGGATTTACCCCACAAAATTTCCCCAGAGTCCTCACTAATAAGCTAAAGTCAGCTGAAAATCACTTTGCTCAGCATAGATTGTGACTTCTGAAAGATGTGTTGAAATTAATCAGTACATTTCTCTCTTGCGCCGCCTTTGTGTTTCACTTCCAAGAGTGTTCGTTAGGACGAAGTGAGGGAGATGGTTGCAAGGGCAGGTGAACTGAAAGCAGCAATCTTAAAAGTTTTGGATATTGTTGTAGCTGATGTACATGATGAATGGGGCTGACAAGCCTCTATGTTATCTACTTTCTTCATTCTGGATTATTCTGCTGTGGAGAATTTCATGGAAGCCTTCTAAATCAGTAAAAGACTGAGTGACTGCACCACTAGGCAGAAATTAAAAGGAACAGCCAGGAGAAATATACCAAGTGCTGGATGCTACACAAAACAGTGAAAATAGTATATTCTTTTGGGGAGATGCCAGTGTTTTTTTCCTAGCCTTAGTGTTTTTATGATAGACTTAAAGATTCCACTGCAAAGGATAGTGTCCTTTATTTGAGGCATGACTCTTTTTCTCATCCATTAGAGTGTAATATTTTAGAATGTTGGGACCGTCTCTGTTCAGATTGCCACAGAACCTTGTGCTATGAAGAAAGGAAACACTAAATAGAATTTGAGAAATCAAGTGTAAAATCAGTGACTGAAATGATACATAAACTTTTGTCCTAAAGCAAGAAAGGCTTAATTTTTTCTGTCACTTTTGACATTTGAATAAAATATTTGGGATCACTTTGCTTCTATATATGTAAGTTCTCCTTCATTTAATAACCATGTTAAAAATTATTTTATGACATCTATAGTTTCTAACTCTTTCCTCCTCTTTTTTTAGATTAGTCAATACATATACATCTCTTTTTGTTTCTTCATCCAGAAAAGTGTATTCTAGTACTAAATCTGTGGCCTCACTTGCTTATCCCCAAACTTTTGCTATTTTCTTATGTAGTCTGGATCTACTTCTTAAGGGTGATGTGCAGAGATAATGCTATGTGTTCACAAAATTCAAATTTGCTTTCCTCCTCCTTGTGTATACAATAAGTCAGACTTCTTAGTGAGTTAGATGGGACGTACTGTGAATTCTGGCTAATAAAAAGGGGAAATATGTGATATTTCTAAGCTGAGGTTATGAAAAGCTCCTGAGGGATCGATCCTTTGGTAAGTTTCTTCCTCTGCCATGGAGGGTGTGGAGGACTCACACTGAGATGGAAAAGCTTCAGGATCAAAGCCATTTGGATCACTGTGTCACTGCGCGGAGGATACCTGCCATAGAGAATGGCCTGAACCCACTGTTAGACTTTGCATCTGTTTTGTTAAACTATTAAGATGAGACGGTGAGTGTTTTCACAGCATGAGCGCAGCCTATTCTAGCTGCTACTGAAAGAATGCAGAGGCAGTACTTTTTCTATCTCTGGTGATCTTCTTCTGTTTCATCAGCGAGGATAATGTGGGCTGTAAACAACAGTCTTAAACTGAGAACCCTAGATTTGGGGGATGGTAGCCTCCTCAATTATTCTGTGTGCTAGTTGCATCTAGTCCAAGGTAAAATAACGTGAATAAGATATATATTGAGAATGAGATACAATTATGGGAAAGAGAAGTGTATTGAAGTAGATAGCCCTGCATAGAGTTCCCAGTCTACCTTTTATTAATTCTATTCACTTAAGCTTTGTAATTTACTTTCTGAGTCTCCGTTACCTCATAACTAAATCATATTATCTGCCTTATAGAATTGGTGGGAGGATATATTTGCATATGCCTGATTCATAATAAAACCATTAGTTTGGGTTTCACCATAATATGCTATGTGACCTCGAGGGAGATACTTGACCTTTGTAAGCATGAGTTTCTTTACATTTAAAAGTAGAAGCAATACCTGCTTGTGGAATTGTGGTAAGGATTAAGGAGTATGCACATGTTCTGTGCTGTCTGGAACATACTAGATGCTCAATAAATGACGACTCCTATCATGAAACTATGTGCAGACTTATTAGGATTTACTGTCCATAGTAGTATCTCCAAAGACTGGATCGCATACCTTAATTAAAGTCATGAAGAAGTTCCCTTCACCAGGGCTCTATATAGAACCATACAGTTTCTTTCTGCTCTTCTGTTCTGTGTGCTGGTACAGATTGGTACAGTAATATTATCCTTCATTGTACTTAAGCCTTATAATTCAATGATTTTAGAAGAGCTCTTTTTTTTTCTTAAAGTCTATTTTGGCTTCTGCATGGGGAGAAGTATGCTCTCATCCTGTCTTGTGATGATGATGTCACAGATATTTCTGAGTATAATATATGGTTAAAACCTGGTTTGGAATTTTTCTGGAATTTTCAAGAAAACATACACCATCTACCCCTGCACTTTCACTAGCTAGTTTTTTAAACCTTCCCAATCTGTTTTTACTTAAAAACATAATGGAAATGTAAGATAGAGAGAATTTGCTTTCTTAAATCTGGTGACACTCCTGATTTGCACTTGGTTTTTGACAGTCAAGTTCGTTTGAGTAGGGGAAGGACAAATATCAAGCTAGCATTGTACATACACTATTTTGTAATAACTCACAGTACAATGAACAGCTGTTAATGAAGAGTCTCAGAGCAGAGATATCTGGTCTTAAGATTTACTCTGTAAAATTAGTCTTAAAAAGACATCTTTATTGCCTCTTATAGTTCTCCAGCTCCTTTAGATCTTGCATTTTTTTCTTTAAATTTTGTGAGTGCTATCAGTTTACATTGGCTCATGCTCTGGGGCAGGTGAAGATGAAGATATAACTGAAGTTTTTAAAAAATCTCTGCAATTACCTTTTTTTTTCGTTTCCTACATGTTAAGCCTTCTACTCATAGGAGTCTCAACACCTTCCTGCTGATGAGGCCCACCTGCTAGCTCTCTGTTAGGAGAAATCACTTAAAATTGGCAATGGCTTTATTATATACTAAATAACTGCATAAATTTGAGCAAACAACTTACCTTTTTCTCTATCTGAAAAATAATAACATTTGAATAGATGACAAATGATAAATCTTTCAAGCACTAGAATTACATGGCAAACCAGAAATTATGTTAAGAGAATCAGGGCTTCAGAACAGAAGGCTAGAAGGAGGTGATGCTGAATCCCAAAATAATTAATTTCTAATGGTAGACTATACTGTAAACATTCACAAATATTTGTGGAACACATACCATATGCATGGCACTGTGTACTATGGAAAAACACACATAAAATGTTCTGCCCTTAAGGATTTTCAGTTCGGTAGCAGAGACATGTATATAATGAACTTTATTTAATTGAATTAATTAATGTCATAATGGAGCCCTAATCAGCAAAATGACTGGTTTATGTCTATTTTAGTTTAGCTAGAATTTGGTAGATCATTATCGCTACTTATTTCATAAAAATCAGGATCACTTTCAACTGTGAAAACAATGCCTGAAATAGTTTCCTGCATTCTGTTTAGAGATTTGAGGTTTATTTATTTGTTGCAAAGGAAATAATGTTTCACATGTTTTCTAGAAGCACATTAAAATCCAAAACATCCTCCATTTTGAGTGTCTGGGAAGAAAAGGAGGTAGATAAAGATGAAAGGACACAGTTTAGTGGCTTAAAATAGCTGTTTTATTTGTTTTATTTATTTGAGTTGAGGTTTCATTTTGTTACTCAGGCTGGAGTGCAGTGGCAGAATCATGACGATCATGGCTCACAGCAGTCTCAACTCCTGGACTCAAGAGATCCTTCTGCCTCAACATCCAGAGTAACTGGGGCTACAGGTCTGCACCTGTATTTATTTTTTATATTTTATAGAGATGAGGTTTTGCTATGTTGCCAAACTGGTCTTGAACCCTGGGCTCAAGCAGTCCTCCCTCTTCAGCCTCCCAAAGTGCTGGGATTACAGGCCTGGGCGACTGCACTCAGCCTTGCTCACATATTTGTATGGACAAGAATTCAGGAAGGACTCAGCTGTGATCTTTAATCTGCCTGGAATCACCTGGTGTTGGAGGCTCCACTTCTGTGATTGTTTCTTCACTCAACTGTTTGACACCTCCATGATCCTTGGTCTATCTTTCTTCACATGGTGTCTCATTTTCCAAGGTTTTTCTGTGTGGTTTGAGTTCCTCATGGCAAAGTGGTTTTAGAGTAGAACTCTTACTTTTTACCTGGCGGCTGGTTTCTAAGACATCAGGACAGAAGTACTCATCCTCTTAAAGATTACATCACATCTAACCAAAGCTGCCAGAGGGAATACTTCTTTTGATGGGAAGAATAAAATAATTGAGGCCATCTTTAATTTGCTGTATACTCTTGGGGACAATGTAGTGTAATATGAAATCATAATGCCTTGAATTTTCATTTAGCTGATTTTTTTTTATGAGCAGAAAACAAATACATAGTTGATCCAATCAACTTTCTCAAAAGTGACTACTGGAATTTTAGTGAAACAGTTATTTCTGTGGATATGTGCTGAAAGTTGCAGGATATTTAGCACCCATGGCAAGTACTCACTAAATGCCATCTGTGCCTTACCCCATTATTAGACAATAAAAACACGACCTAAAACATTTCAAAACTCCCCCTAGTGGAGCAGATAGTGCTTTTTCCAGATGAAAACCACTGGTTGAATATCTTAAAATGGCAGATTTCCTAGTGAAGTGCTGATCAAGTTACTGTTTAGCCTGTATTGATGCAGATAATAATAAAATGATTTGTTCCTGTTTCACTTCATTTCATACAACTCAACATTCTTACTATCTATATCCTCTGTGTTTCTATCATTGCATGATGCTGTAGATCTGCAGGTATATATAAATATACATCCGGTCCATGAACTGCACATAAGGTTACTGAAGACATATTATTCAGTCATCAATAAAAAACACTTTATGCCACTTTCAATTTAAAAATGTATTCATTAAAGAACATTAGAAAACATGCACATAACTTGAATGATACAGTTCAGATGAATCCACTTTTGATGGATATCATTACAATTATTAATATGTGTATTTATACAGAAAATGTTTACATTTATATAGTAGATAATATACATAGTACTTATATATAGTGCTGTATATGGTACTTTTTGTCATATGTTTTTTATAATCTCAACATTGAGAATACAATATAAAACTTTAATTAATTAAGTATAGTCAAAGGGTAAAAAGTTTGTTTGGGAATGGCAGCTGGAGTTACTGAGGAAGGAGGCTTAACCTGGAGCTTTGTGCATGAGTTGAACTAGGATTGACAAGGTCCTAACTGATAACTTCATGATCAGAAGGGGCATAATATAAATGAAAAATATTCTAATTTCTACCTGTATTATTTCCTCCAACTATGGTAAGCATGTTATTTTATTTTATTTTTTTGAAAGTAGGATTTATGAAGAAGACAGAAAATCTTCCAAACAGGAGGGAGCCCAAAAGAGGGTTGCCCAACATGTTATTTTAAATTAGGTTTTACTATACCAAGCTTTACATTTGAAAATGGTAATGCTTTCAAGAGCTATAGGGAAATTGGAAGCAGACATTGGTTTGTAAACTGCTCTTTTAAAAATGTTATTAAAACATGCATAGTGTTCTAAAAAAACAGTGACAGCTGTGATATAAAATGGGGGAACCCCAAAATTCAGAATTTATGTATAAAAAATTGTGTATTTATTATTACATGTTAAAATTTCAAAGTACTCTCCATATGATGCAATGAACCTATCAAGATCCTTTCCTACTGCTCAAAACAATTTTTGAACTCATCAATTTTGTTGCTTTTAGTGCTTCTGCTGTTTTTTGTTTCACCTCTTTCATTTGGGGAAACAAAAGAACATAACTCAGGTGAGATCAGGTGAATAGGGAGGGTGGGGTATGGGGGTCATGCTGTTTTTAGTGAAAAACTACTTAACACTCAGTCTAGGGTGGGCAGGTTCGCTCTCATAAATTACCCATCATGATATGGGCAAACACACTGAATCTCCAGAAAAAAAAAAAAAATCAACAACCCTAGTTGGATACACTGATACCTGTGAGTTCCTAGAACCACTTACCTAGTGGAGGAAACCGTACTACAAGGGACCTTTTTCTCCAAAGAAAATTCCTTCTTTTTTGGGGGGGGGGTCCTTCCTCATCTTGGTCCTTCATGGAATGGGGTGGGATTCAGAAGTTGGTGAGTGAGAAAATAATGAAAGGCATTCTCTAAAGAACATCCAAAATTCATGGTAAGAACAAACCCAGAAATTTTATTTCTTACCCAAAGTGAAAGGAATAAGGAAAAGTCTTATTGTTTTCAATGTACTATCACCGTGACAAAGGTTACATAGTCATCACCAACTGCCTTAGCAATAAATATTATATTCTAAACAATATTAATAGATTACTATTACTCATGATATCAATTACAAAATTACTAATATATTAAATACAATAACTAAAAGCAATGTACATTATATCAGTTGAAAGCAGAAACTTAATTTGTTTTTTCTATCTTCTTACCACTCAAAAGAAACTAGCACATGGCAATGTTGAATGACTAATTGAATGCATGAAAGTCTTCACATTAAGAAGTGTGAAAAATGGGAAAAGAAATAAATGGCATGAGCAAAAATAAGGAATTACTACTATAGCAAATATGAATTTTTGTCTATAAAAACTGGCCAGCAAAATGCCGTTTTTATATAACTATAAATTGATTGAGTATAACCTACCCAACAGCAAATCCTGAATATCGTTGTATTAGTAAAATGACCTTGAGGTGCTTGTCTGCATCTGTCTAGCAAATTAGCTATAGTTAAGGTTGCTATAACTTATTTAAAGCAAGATATTACACCTTACTGATGGATTATTTTGTTGTAATTTAAGAGTGTAGGATTGTTATTAAGATTCTTGGAATTATATTAAAAACAGAATATGGTGGATGAAGAAAAAATGCATTATTTTAAACAGCACTAGCATAGGGTAAATTACATAGTGGACACTATGTAAATATGTTTTATTGAATGAATGATCAATTTATACTATGTAGTAATGAATACAACTGGAAAAGGCTTCTGTAGGGGTTTCCAAAAGAAAAAAAGCACATTGAAGTAGTATTTTAAGTTTCTATAAACCTTTTATTTTTTAAAAAATCACAAAAATATGCTAGAAGAGAATAATAATGGTAAATGGATAATAAATTCTGGCCAAATAAAAATGCCGTTTCTTGGATAATTGATAACTCAAGTGCCTCACTAGATAAAGTTCATTTTGCAAGTAACATTCTTCCACATGGTAGGATCCATAAGGAGTGCCACTAATAAAGCGCTGCAATTGTTTGTTTCTGCATTTTATTGGCCAGAAGAAGCAGTTGAGGTACATGTTAAAAGTCAGGTTCTTGGGACTTGACACTGAATGAGTCTGAATTAGCAAGTGTGGATGAGGTTCCAGAATCTGCATTTTAACATGCATTTCAGGCAATTACGAGGTCAGTGATCTGCAGTCTACATTTTGTAGAGCAGTTCTTGGGATTTCTGCTACTGTGTCCCCACTCGTGAGATTCAACCTGTTACTAACAATGGACCTGAAGTACTGTAACTTTTCGGGGGGGGGGGGAGTTAGCATTTTTGTTGCAGCTTCTGAGCTTTGTCTCAGGGCCTGCCTTCCAACTGGATCAAATTCCCCTAAAGTCTGCTTCACCTCTCTGAAATAACTACCTTTGTTCTCTGAGGACTTATGTTCACAAGTAAGACGAGCCTGAAAATTCCATTCTTGTGTCAGCTTCACTGGGTTTTAATAACTGTGTTATGCATGCCTTACTTCTTTTTCTATGCTACAAAGCAGATTAAGTGGCATTAGAAGCAACTGCTTTTTAAAAAATTGATAAATGCTATAAACTGACTGTTTCTGTCCCCTCAAAATTCATATATAGAAATGCTAATTCCCAATGTGATGTTATAGGAAGTGGGGCATTTGGTAAGTAATTAGGTCATGAGGGCAAAGCCTTTGTGAAAGGAATTAGTGCCCTTATGAAAGAGACCTCAGAAAGTTCTTCTGTGAGAAGACAGCTATCCATGAGCCAGCAAGTAGACCCTCTCCAGACTCTAAATGTGTTGTTGCCTTGAGTATGGACTTCCCACACTCCAGAATTGTGATAAGTCAATTTCTGCTGTTTATAAGTGACATAGTCTATGGTATTCTGTTATAGCAGCCCTAACAAACTAAGACAGTAAAGTTCCCTGAGAAATTATGGGTGTCTGGCACTTCCTCTAAGGGCGTGGGGGAGAACAGATCTTTGAGCAACTACTCTATTTCTTTTATTTGCATTTGAATTCTGGCTACCTTTATCACCTTTAAAGTAAGGTTTACATTTTTGAAAAATTGTACATTTCATTCTTTTTCATCTAGGGTGGAGTACAGTGGTACGATCATGGCTCACTGAAGTCTCATACTTCTGGGCTCAAATGATCTTTCTGCCTCAGCCTCCAAGGTAGCTGAGACTATATGTACACACTGCCATACCCAACTAATCTTATGTTTTGTAGAGACAGGTCTCACTATGTTGTCTGGGTTGATCTCAAAATTCTAGGCTCAAGCAATCCTTCTACCCCAGCCTCCCAAAGTGGGATTATAGATGTGAGCCACCTTGCCTGGTTTCATCCATGTTTTCTAACATTTTTGTTTGTTTAGGATTGGATAAGCTAGTTTTATATGGAGAGAAATGTTGATGAATATTTCTCCCTTTTTCATATTTTGTGAATATTTTGATTTCTTACTTTTTCTTCTTCAATTAGCCTATGGGTGAGCCATGGAGAAAATGACAGCAAGCACTCTAAAGAGAATAATCTTAAAAATGAGAAAAACAATTTAAAATTTATTTCTGCAAAAGATGAAAAAGTTACATGCTAACACAATACAAATAAATTTGTCATTTTCTATTCTAATTAACCTTGTCATGTCCTTAACAAATGAGGTTAATAGTGCTCTAATGCATGTCTGCACTATGTCTTTGGAAGTATAGATAAAATCATATAGTTCTATTTTACTAATAGTGTATGTTGCTTATTGACTATTTAAATTTAATCTGTGACATTGATATATCAATATTGATTACATTTCCAATATCTATCAGTCTATATAATGTCTATATATACCCATAATTTAATTGGGTTAAACTTTTTCAAAGGATAAGAATGCTTACAGACTTGTAAAATTCTTTTAGCCAGTTAATCAAGGGCCAAGATCAGCGAATATGGCAGAATGAGATAATAAAAAGGAAAATTGGTTGTGTTCAATGAACGTTAGTGTCGGATGGTCATTTGTCTTCACTAAATCCTCCCTAAATCTGAAACTTGATTGTTATTAGTCATAATTTTCTTGGCTAATCTAAAAAGTAGGAGAAATAATATAATATTAAGTGTCTTGATGATATTGGATAATATTAATTTTATTTTACTTATTCCATTTTGATAGTTATGGTTCTGTTAAGTTTATAAGGATACACATTTGGAGAAGAAAGATACTTAAACTCTGGTCCCTTTTGTGTACAAAAGTAAAATTTCTTTTCCACAAAGTTCATTTGAGACAGTAGAGAGGTTGTTTCCTACCTGGAGGTAAGTGATGGGCGGAAGGCAGAATTCTAATAACTTTTTCAACACATGTTGACACCTGTAGTCTTTTCTTTCCCTTAAGGGGTAGAGTGGTAGTGGCTCTAGTTATTGTCCAGAATTGCTATGAAAATGCCCTCTGTCAGAGTTGGCATGAGGTGCACTGCTAGTGCACAATAACTAATGGATAATGATGGGACATATTCACACCTTGAAAATGAGGTGGTGAATTTTTTGAATTTTCTTATAGAGTTCAGCACAATGCGAATCCCCATGGAGATACACAGGCTGAGGACCTGTCTCGGCAATAGCAGGTGATGACAGGGGGCTCTGTTTCAATATGTTTTGTACAGAAAATCACAGCTTTGGTGTGCTGAAGCTGCTGAATTTTCATCAGGTATACACCACTGGTGTTACAGACTTGTGGAATCTGTCACTCTGAAGGTATTCTGAGAGCCAGAGAATGACTCCTATTCCAGATGACATTGGCATCCCCTGGTATTGAAAATTAAATGTATGGAAGTGAGAACTTCTCTAAAAACAATAAAACGAACAAACAACTTTGAGGGCACATAAGAAGGTGGTATTTTTCAGGTTGAGAATGGAAAGAAAGAGCTTTTAACCTCATTTACCGCCACTCCCATCTTACTACACAAATTATAGACAGGTGTGATCAGTGTTTGGGGTGGATTTAATCCCATCAAATTATTTAGTGAGTGCAGAATCTTTTTTATTTCTTCTTCTAGACAAGTGAAGTTGGGTGTCAGACTGGTGTCTAAAGGCTGTTGTTGTCTGCAAGAAAAGGAGGCATTGTAAGCATTTTAATACTCAAGTGAGAATCTGTTTCAAAAGTGACCCTGATTTTGTAGTTTTAAATTTTTTCGCCAGGAAGACTGTGAGGTTTACTAGCAATTAGTGGACCTCATCTAATATGATGCATGAAAAGTGGTTTGGGGGTTTGTGTTTTCTCACTTGAACGATAGAAGGGCAGTTCGTCACCATGGAGTAAAGGCGAGGGCATATGGAACTAGTCCACCTGTCCAGTTCCTCCCAGAGTCCTCTTGCTTAGGTCAGAGATCCATGGCAACTAAACCTTACCTCCGCTCACTATGTGAGTCACCACTTGGAGGAGCAGACACAGCCAGCTCCTGAGGTCCTGCCAACTCTGGAGATCTGGTGCCTATGCATTAAATAAAAGGGCAGGGTCAGCAAAGTAGCTCTCTCTGGGTCATGCTGACCTGTGATCCTAGGAGACATATTTGACTTAAAAAAAAATCCTCCCCTTCTAATTCTTTTCTCATACATTTTTCTTCTCTTATTTGCTCCAGTTCCTTTTATTATTCTGGAAACAGCTGCTTTCCTGAACCCCTTGTTAGGGTAAGTCTTACGATCACAGACTTGGTCCCTGTGGCTTAGGGATGGTGCGTCACTCTTAGAAGTTGTTTTTTTTTTTTTTTATAGGTATTTTGCCAGCAAGATTTCAGCTTCTAAATATGATATTCTATGTAGTCTTCTGAAAAGGCTGTTTTACTGCCATGTTGTGAAGTTGTGGATTTATAGCCCTCCTAAATATTTCGATAGACCATGAAAATGTAGTCAATTAAGAAAAGTGCAATGTGTTTTAATGGGCATGCTGATTCAATTATTCAACTTCAGTTTTCTTTTTCTAAGATGTAAGTAGGCTTTTAAAAATTTAACTTAGTTGATTTCTGGGTCCTCTGAAGACAGTGTTTGTGGTTAAACAGTCCTCTCCCTCCGAGACCCTAATGTCTACCTCTAATTTGTTCCTGGCGAATGACAGCAAGTTCATAGCCTCAATTACTTTTCATTTCTTTCATTTCTTAAAACTGCCTCCTTTTTTCTTTCTGTATGTATTAAGGTTCTGTTTGGGCATGCATTTGAGGGATTTTAGGGTTTTGCCTTAAAAATTTGGACTGGAGTCCTCGATTTGAGTTCCTGCCAAGGATCACCCAGAAGTCAGCAGTGTTGCTGTCAGCAACATCATTTGGTGTGAAGGCTGCCCCTGGCAGTACTGCTGAAACGACTTAGACAGTGTGTGTTCTCAGATAGGCACCATGGTGGCCTGCAACTTCAGAGTTTACTTCTGGGTTTACAAAAGTCCTCTGAGATCCCACTCTATCTCATCCTCTTAGAAAATACTGACCAGTTAGAAACCACAGATATCATTTCGACTTGTAAGCAAATGGAGAATGAAGTCATTTGATGATGTTATTCTTTTCCTTATAAATTTTCAGATCTCAGACACTGGGGATTTAAAATTAGGTTGTATAAGTGCAGGAGCCATTAGGCCTTCAGGTTGTCCAGGCAAGGTAGTCAAATGGTTTTGCTGAGCAAGAGTGAGGGATTTCCAATAGTTTCTTTCTTTTTGACCTAGTGATATATGTGAAAGAGAAAAGGGAAATCTGTTTGCTTTTTAAATTCTAAAAGCATAACCTATGGATCCATGGGCCCCTAGTCTTTTGGGATATAGTAATACATTAGACCCTAAAGAGATATGAATCTGATCTATGACAGCTATGAAACAGAGGACAAGAGATTGCAGATTTGGTCACCCTGGAGACCAGTGCTTGTGCCAAACCCTTGTCATTGTGTGTCTAGGTAGCAAAGAGTCAAGAGAAAAAACAACTTGCATTCAGCAGCATGGTCTCTGAAAAACTTTTATGAAGACTGTCGGATCCCTTGTTTCATTTGACATGGTCCTCGGGTGGCCATAAGCATGCGCTACTCTGTTAGAGAACAGATGTATTCAGACGAAGTAACCTGAATATCATCCAGCTGCAGCTGTTCTGGGTGTGGTGTAGCACACATTTCATACTGGAAGATTTCCTAGGAACCAGGCTTAGTGCATGGTTAGAAATGAAAGTGAGGAAGAAGGATGAAAAGAAGATGAAAAGAAGAAAGAAAGTGAGGAAGAATTCCTGAGCTCCCCAGCTCAGGAATTCAGATGACTGCTCTGACAAGGAACCTCACAGAGATGGGAAAATAGCAGCAATCATTGACAGGATTCAGTGAACATCAGAGCACTCACAAAACAAAAACAGCTCAGGCAAATGGAGATGAAAAAATAGATAGAAAATGCTTCATAATTTCCCTAATAATGTGGTTCTCTGATTTTTCTGTGAGAAGGTTGTTTTAGCAGCTAATGTTGCTGAGAAAGAAGTACATTTACTGTAAATGCTGAGGTAACAAACACTACACTTTAGGTAAAATGCCACCAGAAAAGTTACTTTTAGGTAATTAAAATGTACACTTAATCTGAATTATTTTCCTTCTCTCATTCCAATATTGAATAAATTAGTTTGTCTAGAGAACAACATTTAGTTTTTTTAATATTTAAATTTTATTTTAAAGATGTGGGGTACAATTTAGGATTAGGTATACAAGTGGTCAGCGTACAGGTAAAATTTGGGCCTTCCTTTGGTCCCCACTTTGCCTGGCCTGAGATCAGGTACCCTTATTGATGTTGTGTCCCCCCACCTCCCAGCCTGCCGCCACCCTGGCAGTACCCCACTACTGCCAATCCTTTTCTTATGGTATTATGGTAAATGTTCATGGTCCGCTTATGAGCGAGAACATATGGTACTCTGTTCTTTGTTTCTGTGATAGATCACTGAGTATGATAGACTCTAAATCCATCCAAGTTGCTGGGAAGTCCATATGTTTGTCCTTTATGACTGCATAATATTCCATTGTGTATATTTATCACGTTTTAAAAATCCATTCCAGTTTCAAGAGGTAGCACGGTTAGTTCTGTCTTTACTATTGTAAATAGTGCTGCAATAAGCATGCGTGTGTAGGTATCTTTTTTGTAGAATGATTTGAGTTCCTCCGGGTATATTCCCGGTAGAGGAATTGCTGGGTCTTATGGGAGGCCAGTGTCTAGTACTTTTAGAAATCACCACACTGTTTTCCAAAGTAGTTGTGCTAGTTTGCATTCCCACCAGCAGTGCAGAAGCGTTCCTTTATCTCCACATCCTCATCATAATCTGTTGTTGTTTGTTTTATTAATGATGGCCATTCTTACTGGGTTTAGGTGATATTGCAATGTGATTTTGAGTTGCATTTCTCTGATGATGAGTGAGGCTGAGCACTTTTTCATGTGTTTGTTGGCTGCCAGTATATCTTCTTTTGAGAAATGTCTATTTACGTCTTTTGCCCACTTTTTAACGGGGCTGCTTGTTTTTTTTTCTTTTCAGCATGTTTGAGTTTCTTGTAGATCCTAGATGTCAGGCCTTTGTCAGACATAGAGTTGAGAAATATTTTTTTCTCATTCTGTGGGCTGTCTCCCCACTCTCTTGATGGTTTCTTTCGCTGCACAGCAGCTTTTCAGTTTGATGAGGTCCCACTTGTCTATCTGATACAACCCTCAGTTTTACCACAGGTTCTTTTTTTTTTTCCTTTGCCTACGATATTAATGGATCATTTCAATATTTTAAGAAATGCCTAATTAAGGAATTACAGATTTAGAATGGTAGGCAAGCCAGGTAACTATAGCTCAAAAGAGTCACCGTGTTCCTTAGCATAAGCAAAAATATAAAATCTTTGTATTTCTTTATTTGTAGCTGGTCTTTAAGACTTTAACATTTATTGCCCACATGATTATAATCTGTTTTTGGCACCCAAACTGTGAGACCTGGCTGCTTCACACTCACACAGCAAGATTATTTTCATAGAATGCATTTCTTAGAACATATATCACAGGCAGTAATTTGTATATGTTTCAGTTGGGAGTTTTGTAGCTGTGATTCCTGTCAGTGGGATGACATTCCTCGTTAGGTTGGCCCAGTATTATATTGATTAGTTCTTCCTTCCACACTCCAAGGACATTAGTTTTCCTTTGCAGAATGTATCTTGAGTCAGTGTTCAACTTCCAGCGTTAAATTTACTGTAGACCTCTCCTTTGTATTGATGAAGGGAAATTTCAGCTTACCCAGCATTGTTGAATATGAAAAACTACATTTTGTGTTCCCAAATGCCCTGTACCATTGGTGTTGCTTATTTTGGTCTGAGAGTCCCGAGGAGACTCTTGATCTTACTGTTTCTCCTGGAAGCTGTGCACTAGCTTTCTAGAATGCCCATTGTATTGAATGGAGATTTACATTTTCCATAGAATATATAATTTAAGAGGTTGCGATCATCTTTTTCCTGATACGCTATTACAGTCAGAGAAACTTTCTGTATGAGTGTTTTTACCTCTCCTCTTCCATCGCCTTATAACTAAATAGTCCCTTAGTCTACTGAATTGAAAATAATTAAGATTAAAATAAAAAGTCATTTAGCCATCTCTGACTAGCAAAGAATGGAAAGAGACACTGAAAATTGTAAAACATGTTTAAATGAAAATATTCTACTTTTTGTAATATTGTTATTTTAAACTGTGGGAAGATAAGGCGTTTAGTAGTCAGAGATAACATGTGGTACACATTTTGCATTTCTAACTTTCTGATTTTTAATTTTGGTTATGAACTTGATTTGAAGTATCTTAGATTTAGTATAGGATTTATAAAGTAAAATTCTTTCTTTTACTGTGTATATTTAAGATTTTTGCTGCTAGGTATCCTGAATTCATGAAAGTTCTATCATTTAAGTCACCAAACTTACCTCAGCTTTATCTATTCTTCGAAATGTGCTGCATTAAGTACAATGAGGTTGCATTAAATTTTTACTTTATGTAGTTCTTCAGAATAAACCACTATGCCTACATTCCTTTCTGTATCATCCTCCTCACAAAAACTAGTCACAAAATACTTCAAATGGTATAGTTTCTGCAAACATGAAGATTGAACAACAGGAGGAAGTGCAATAGGGCTGTCCAACGACCCATTCCATTCCTGGATCGCCTTCTTTTTTTCTTTTTTTTTTTTTTGAGCTAAGAAAGGTAAATTTATTAAAAAGAAGACATATTGTGAAGGGCACAATCGACAGGACAGCAACAAGAATGTCTGCTATCTGCTGCCCTGGAACTCCTTCTTACCTTGACTCACAGGAGTGGCTCCTCAGAAAAATGACCAACTGTTCTGGTTTTCCTGGGACTGTCCCAGTTTTATCACTCAAAGTCTCCTGTCCTAGAAAACTCTTCAGTCCTAGGCAACCAGAACAATGGGTCACCCTACCCTGCAGCCATGTTCTGGTTCCTGAGCCTCCCCTAAGGTCATGACTAATCTATCCAGTGGTATGTATCTCAGTCAGGTTGAACCAGTCACCTGCTCTGTCCTTGGGGTTCTGCATGTTGAACTGAGACACAGTGAGGTGCGAGTTGTTTGCAGCATCACTGTGTTAAATAAGACCTTTCAAGGCAGTTCAGCCATGATTACATGTTGAAATCATCTGGGACTCAAAATTTTCTGCTCAGTAGGCCTTGTTCTTAGGGACTCTGGCTTGATTGGTTTCGGATGGGACCTGGGTACCATACTTTGACAAAACCTTATCTGGTGATTCTAAGATATAGCCAAGGCCCAATTAACTGCTCTAGAAGGAAGATACGTAAATTCCTGATACTGAGGTGTCTGGAATTGTTTTGTTTTCTGCCATTTTTGAAGCTTGTTTGATCAGTGCTGGACTCCATAATATACTCCAGTACCTTTCCAGTAAATTAACTTTAAGGAATATATTTTGAATTTTTCCCTTTTTTGCTACCAAAAGAACCACAATTATTATATAGACACAGTCAATTTTGTTCTTGTTTGTACTTTAGGTAAAGAAAATGGAAAAACAGATTAAAGCAGGGGATAATAATGGAGAGATTTATGCTCAGAGCACAAGGAATACTAGTATTATAGCTAAGGTCAGAGCCTCAGTATATTCAGTTCTCAAGCATCATGGATTGAATAAATTAATCAAGGAATTAATGAATGCAAAATCCCACAGTCTCTTGTGTCAAAATACATATGATCACTTAGAATTAAGTTTTAGAGAAAATTGCCACCCTAGATAAATTAATATGCTTTACATCTAAAAATAAAATATTAAAATAATCTTAATACTCTATTTTATTTTGTCTCAGTTATAAGAATACTTAAACCCTAAATTATGCTCAGTGAGTAGGGATATTCTGATGTTTAAACTGTTTTCCTCTCCACAGTTTACAACTTTTCTTTTTATTCAAATTGCCTTGTTTTATGCGTTTTGCATATTAAGTTATTTTAAAGTTTTTTTGAATTAAGATGACCCAGACTACAAAGAACAAAAAATTAGAATTAAGTGTTTATAAGATGAAAGCCACTATATTAGTTATTGATACTCATATGACATTACTTTCAGAAATTAAAGACCTTTCAAATTACAAATTCTCATAAATAAGTACTATAACTATAATTTTGGAAAGAAACATATCACTAGACAAACAGAAGTCTTTTAAAAACATGTTTCATCCAAAATAGTATTCTTAATACATAAGAAAGTTTTGAAATAAAGATATAAATTTTTCTTTCATTATTTTATCTCGATAAAAGAAAACCACAATAAAATCTTTATAGACATCCTCTATTCAATAAGGAAAACTCATTAGTAATACATTTAGGAATATTACTGATAACCACAGATTTGTGGGAAATGGTTGAATTTCCTAGTACTAACTGGCTGCTTAATTTGGTAGCTTAAAATGACACCTTTGAATGCCAATACTTTGCTGGACTGTTTAGAGGATCCCATGTGCTTTCCTTCTGACTCTGTGGTTCACAGGGACAGTCCTATTGGCATTTGGATGCAAAGAGACATTTTGGCGAAATGTCTAGTTATTGCAGAATGTTTAATCAGCTGGTTCAAATTATCTCTCTCCAGGCATTCTGACAACCAGAAACCCTCTCCTTTTCACACATTTTCTGATGACCCCTTGAAGACATACTGCCACTGCAGATGAGAAATTTTGCTCTCGTAGGGTTATATTGACTTAATTTATAGGAGAGTGAACTCTGAAAAAGTGTTGTACAAACTGGAGAATATTTCATACATCAGAACACATCATTGCCAGTCCTTTTGATTGAGAATTAACTATAATTTGTTTCTGGAATTTTTAAATCTTGTTATCCCAATGAAGACCAAACCAGTTTTTTTCTTGACATGTTCCCTTTATCAGCCCACTGATTGTCTTATGGACATTAGAAAGGTTGCTGGACTGGGACTCCTTTACATATCTTCAATGTAAAAACTTCTAGAAAATCTGCTAGAGAAAGCTATTTCACTTCTTAAATATTTTATATGAGAAGGATATAGGCTTATTCATGAATGATTCTAATAATTTTAGTATAAAAATAAAATGTTACAAGTGAATTTAACTCATTTACTTATTTAAGATACAAATTTTAATAGTGATAAAAATCCAAGTAAGAAATTAGTATTGCATATTATCTTTAAAAATAAAACAAAAACAAAAGAGGTACATGCTGTAGAATACATGAGTCTTAAGCCTAGTACTGATTATAAATAAGTGCCTGGAATACCTGGACTTAATCATCACCTTACCTGGTCTCAGTTTTCTCATCTATAAAATGAGGGATTTTCATGTTATCAGTTAAGTCTAAAATACGATCTTACTGTAATATCCAGTGTTATAACAGTCAGAGAAGGATATTTATTTGATTCAGGAAAAACGTACAACTGAGTTGTTTTTATCATACAACAATTAAGTTAAGAAAAAACTGATTTACATCATGATAATTTTTTGGGAAATTCTAGACGAGGTATCAATGACAACATTTTTATCTTGGAGTTAGATTTTTTGGTGAAAGTTACATATGATCATATGGATCACTGTCTTTCTAGACAGTTTTTAAAAAAAATTTGAATTGTGATACACTCTACTGAAAATCATGTGGAGTCTAGACATTATTTAATACCACATGCTGCCAAGTCATGCTAGGAGTCCCTTTAGTTGCTTGTCTCTTGTGTTTGGAGGATGATTTAATTCAAAATGGAAGATAGGTGAGGTATTATGTGAGCTCTAATCTTTTTTTTCTTTTTTCTTTTCTCTTTTCCATTAGGAGAATGGGTTAATAGTTCTTATTCCAGGAAAGACTGACAAAATTCTCTACCTGCCAACAGTGTGTTTATGCTTATTTTCTTAGTTTCAGTTCTTCCTGATGTCCTGAATGAGTCACAGATATGAGAACTTCTTCACTGTTTTACCTAAGTTATGTTAATTTCTAAAGAAGGAATGCTGACTTTAACTTATTTTCATTCATTCATTCCCTGTATTATGGAGATCCGACTTTATACCAGGCTCTGTGTTGGGGATTAAAAAAAAAATTATGAGCGGGGTTCGGTGGCTCAGCCTGTAATCCCGCGCATTTGGGAGGCTGAGGTGAGTGGATTGCCTGAGCCTGCGGGTTCAAGACCCGCCTGGGCAGCAAGACCTCATCTCTACAATAAATCAAAAAAAAAAAAAAATCAGCCGGGCGTGGTAGCGCATGACTGTAATTCCGGCTACTTGGAAGGCTGAGGTGGAAGGATCGCCGGAGCCCAGCAGGTCGAGGCTGCGGTGGCCGGGAGCGGCCACTGCACTCCAGTCTGGGCGACAGAGTGAGACTGCAACTCAAAAAAAAAGCAAAACAAAACAAAAACAAAAAAAAATTATGAGTTGCACTACCCTCAAGGGTCATACAGCGTACAGGGAGAAATACACATTTAAACACATAACTGCAATTCAATATAATTGTTATGTTGGAGGAAGGTGTTGTAGTAGAATGGAAAATAGAATACTCATTAGAAATGTCTAGTATCCATTAGAAAAATCTTCCTACCATGAAATAGTTCACAGAGAAGATAGTTAAGACTCCCAGGGAAAATTGAAGTCTAGACAGGAGTTTGATCCCATGCACTAGGAGCAGGAGAATAGGGAGAGCATTTCAGGTAGCAAGGCAAGGGCGCCAGAGGGTGAAGGCATGAAGGGAAAGGAGCCTGGTAAAGTGAGGCACTGGAAATATTTAGAGGACTTGTAGCTTTGTTACAATTGGGGAAGTTGAGACAGAGCAGGAGACAGAAGTCATACTATGAGTATTTTGTATTTCTTACTGAAGAGCTGAGATTCAACCATATTGGGCCTTACCTCTCAGTACAAAATTTACTTAACCTTGGGGGAAAGTGAAAACTGGTGACTGGATTCCTGAAACCTCCTTGGACAGCAATTATTTTCAATCTTAAGTCATTTAAAGAATGAGTATTTAAATATCAACAAAACAAAAAGCTGGTTCTTTGAAAGAATTAACAAGATTGATGGGTCCCTAGCCAGACTGACCAAGAAAAAGAGAGAAAAAGCCCAAATAAACACAATCAGAAATACAAAAGATCAAATCACAACTGACCCCGAAGAAATACAAAAGATTATCAGAGATTACTACGTACACCTATATGGAAACAAACTTGAAAACCTAGATGAAATGGAAAACTTTCTGACATCACACAATCTACCCAAGTTGAAACAAGAAGACATCGAGACACTGAATAGACCAATAACAACCCAGGAAATTGACTCTGTCATACGAAAACTACCTACAAAAAAAAAAACCCCTGGACCCCAGATGAATTTCCAGCAGAATTCTACAAAACATACAAGGAAGAGCTGATACCAATCTTATTGCAAGTATTCCAGGCAATTGAGAAGATGAAATTCTCCCCAAATCATTTTACAAAGCTAACATTACACTGATACCCAAACTGGGTAAAGATGCAACAAAGAAAGAGAACTACAGGCCAATATTCCATATGAACGTAGATACAATAATCCTCAACAAAATGCTAGCAAATCAGATCCAAAAGCACATCTCAAAAATCATCCACCATAATCAAGTAGGCTTCATCCCCAGGAAGTAGGGCTGGTTCAACATTTGCAGGCCCATAAATGTAATTAAATACATCAACAGATGTAAAAACAAGAGCTACATGATTATTTCATTAGATGCAGAAAAAAGCTTTTGATAAAATCCAGCATTGCTTCTTGATAAAAACCCTCAAACATCTAGGCATAGAAGGAACATACCTCAAAATAGTAAGTGCCATCTATGACAAATCCACAGCTAACATATTGCTAAATGGACAGAAATTAGAAACATTTCCCCTGAAAACTGGAACAAGACAAGACTGCCCACTCTCACCCCTCTTGTTCAATATTGTGTTGGAAGTCCTAGCCCAGGCAATTAGACAAGAGAAGGAAATCAGGGGTATCCAAATAGGAAAAGAGAAAGTCAAGTTATCCCTCTTTGCTGA
Organism: Carlito syrichta; assembly: GCF_000164805.1. NCBI lineage: Eukaryota > Metazoa > Chordata > Mammalia > Primates > Tarsiidae > Carlito > Carlito syrichta. Next base: position 78,082 of record NW_007184985.1, read on the forward strand.
TGATAGGATCCTATACTTTGAAAATCCAAGAGAATCTGTCAAAAACCTGCTGACACTGATAAAAGACTTTGGCAAAGTCTCAGGGTACAAAATAAATGTACAAAAGTCAGTTGCATTCCTATATAGCAACAACAAGCAGGCAGAGACCCAAATAAAAAGCATAATCCCTTTCACAATAGCCACACAAAAAAATGAAATACCTCAGCATCTTCCTAACCAGAGAAGTGAAAGACCTTTACAATGAGAATTACAAAACACTGCTCAAAGAAATCCAAGAAGACACAAATAAATGGAAAAATATTCCATGCCATGGATAGGAAGAATCAACATTGTTAAGATGTCCATCCTACCAAAGGCAATCTACAGATTCAATGCAATACCCATTAAGTTACCAACATCATTCTTCTCAGATCTGGAAACTATAATACAGAAATTCATATGGAAACATGAACAATCACGAATAACCAAAACAGTCCTTAGCAAGAGAAACAAATCAGGAGGTATTACACTCCCAGACTTCAAACTCTACTATAAAGCTATAGTAATCAAAACAGCTTGGTACAGGTATAAAAACAGGCACATAGACCAATGGAACAGAATAGAGATTCCGGAAGCAAAGCCTCAATTCCTCAACCAACTCATCTTAGACAAAGCCTCCAACAAAAACTACTGGGGAGAAGAAAACCTATTCAGTAAATGGTGCTGGGAAAACTGGCTGAATACATGCAGATTGAAACAGGACCCCTACCTATCACCACACACAAAAATTAACTGTAAATGGATCAAAGATCTAAACGTAAAACCTCAAACTATAAGAACCTCAGAAAACGCAGAAGGCACCCTTATGGAAATTGGAACTGGCAACATATACCTATCCAGAACCCTAAAGGCCAATACCTTAAGAAATAAGATAGACATGTGGGACCTCATCAAATTAATGAGCTTCTTCAAAGCAAAAGAAACCATCAAGAGAGCAGGGAAACACCCCACAGAATGGGAAAAAAATATTTGTCAACTGTATATCTGATAACGGCCTAACATCTAGGATCTACAAGGAACTCAAACGCACCAAAGGGAGAAAAAACAAACAGCCCCTTTAAAAAGTGGGCAAAAGACATGAATAGACACTTCTCAAAAGAAGATATAGGGGCAGCCAACAGACACATGAAAAAGTGCTCAGCCTCACTCATCATCAGAGAAATGCCAATCAAAACCACATTGAGATACCACCTAACCCCAGTAAGAATGGCCATCATTAATAAAGCACACAACAGATGCTGGCGAGGGTATGGAGAAAAAGGAATGCTTCTACACTGCTGGTGGGAATGCAAACTTGTACAACCTCCCTGGAAAACAGTCTGGAGATTTCTGAAAGAACTAGAAATTGACCTTCCATATGAACCAACAATTCCCCTATTGGGAATATACCCAAAGGAACTCAAATTATTCTATGAAAAAGATACCCGCACACGTATGTTTGTTGCAGGTCTATTCACAATAGCAAAAATATGGAACCAATCGTGTTGCCCACTGAAGTTGGACTGGATTAAAAAGTGTGGTACATATACACAGTGGAATATTATGCAGTCATAAAGAAGGACAAATATTTGTACTTTGCAGCAAATTGGATGAACTTGGAGTCTATCATATTCAGGGATTTATCACAGAAACAAAGAACTGAGTTCCATATGTTCTCATTCATAAGGTGAACTTGAACAATTATAATGCTATAAGAAAGTGATTGGCAGTAGTGGAAAACTCTCAGGGAGGGGGAGTGGGACTGGCAATTGAGGGAAACTGCTAGGGGAGGGAGGGGCATACCTCATCAACAAGGGTACCTGCATGATCAATGTTTGTATACCTAACCCTGGATTGAACCCCACATCATTATAATAAATAAATCAATAAATTAAAAATTAGTATTGACATAAATATATGGTAAGAACTGCAAAATAAATTTACCATGAATTTTAGAGATTAAACAGGAGATTGCAAGAAAAATTCTCTAATAAAGGGGAAGGTCAGAGTTATAGGCTCAGAGTCCTCAGAACATTTGCCTTGGCTCTACTTGGCCATTAGGGCTTCTTCAGCACAAGAGTTTATGAAGATTTCATGGCTAGTAATGCAGTACTTAGGCTGGCTCTCAAAAACAAACAATGAAAAAGAAAATGGATGGTGCTGTTAGTCACAATGAGCTGGAGGTTAGTTTTTTTCTTGTGACAATAAGAAGTATTTCCAGCAAAATAATTACACTTTCTTATTGATATTGAAAGCCTCACCCATTGTAATTCTTCCTGTGCTTATCAGGCTTAGAGAATAGAATAAAAGGATTCTTTGTCATATGAGAAAGTCCAGTAGAGTTTCACATTAGTCTTTAAAACTTGAGAATTAAGGTAGTCCTCAAAGCAGCCACAGGGACACATCTTCCTTTTAGCATGAGGAGTTGATGACTAATATCTGTGCAGTTTGGTCACACAGAAAAATTACATTTTATATCGCATTTCAGCACTGTTATAAAATGGTTAGTAGTTAAACAAAACACTGTCTTCAAATGAAACCAAGAGAGAGATGTGACAATAATTATTATTTTCCCTTGAGCTTCTCTTATTCATGGCCCACATGGACTTTATTTCATTTTTTAAGAGAGTGATTGATAATTTTTTATTTGAAAAATGATTACTTCGAAGGAATTCAGTAACAAATGTCACATTCAGAACAAATTGAGTTCATAATTACTTAGCTTAATTGAAAATACTGATAACACAAAGGGAACATAAAATCATTTAACTCAGTGTTATTTCAACACACCAGTGAGGGAAAACATTTCACGGTTTTAAAAAATCAAGTGTTTAGAGTTCTAGTCACCTTAAGAAAGCCCCCAAAGCCTTTGTTTATTTCTAAAGAGAAATAGAGTAGTCGGCTGGTTACATAGTAAAGATGTTAACCAAATTCTGTTTTCTGTTTCTACTCCAGACATTTGAAATCTCTTTGACCCTGGCAAGGTTGCTTTATTTCTTAGTTTGCTAACTCCCATCTAAATGATTCTGTTATTTAATTATTTAACTATGGAATTGTTGTATTCCTCTATAGTTTTTATTTTTTCATTTTTTTCTGCCTCAATTGGGATTTTCTTAAATCTTCATATAAATGTTGAGTTTATTTTTATATCCCCTATAGTTACTCTCTAAGAACATAGCTGGAGTGAAAAATGTATTGGCAGTTAAATCTCTTCTTTTGTTGACTTCTGAGAACGGGGTATTCTGAGGAGGTTTGAATTTATATCACCAATTTTCTTTTCTTTTCAAATGCATATAACTTCAGACATAAATTGAATGGATATAGTTTTGCATTTCAGAAATTTTCATTGACTTACTACTGACATTCTCTTGACTTGAATGAATTATTAAAAGGTAATTTACTTTTAATAGCCATGCATGTACATAGGATAAAATTCTAAAACTTACCAGAGTGAACAGTAAATAACTTCATGCTCTGTTCTTCAGTTACCAGTTTCCCTTCTCACAAAACACCACCTCTATCCATTTCTTGGGTATCCTTTTAGTTATAGTTCATGCGTGTCTAAGATTAGTAGAGAAACCTTTGATGAGCAATGCAATTTTTTTCAATGATTATTGGTCTTACTTTTAAAAAATGTCTTTTTAGTTCAACACTGGAGCTTCCTTTTTTTGTAAAAGTAACATAAAAGTAGTACATGTATGGAGTCTAACATGATGTTTTGATATTTGCATACATCATGGAATAATTAAATTAAGCTACTTATAATATTTATCATTTGGTATTTTCAAATTTTCAGAAATATATAAATTTATTAGGTCTTCAAATTTATTTACATTTGCAGTTACTTATAGTATTTATGTTAATTAAAATCTTGTTTGTTGTTAAACACTTTGTGTGTGTGTGTGTGTGTGTGTGTGTCTGGTTCTTGATGCCATTGGTATTTTTTCCTTTTTACTTTCTTGTTTTTAATTACATTGAAAAGTCTCTATTTTGTGAAGGTATAGCATATAATGTCCCAAATTACTCTTGTATTAGGTTTTGTTTTTCACATTTTATTTAGTATTTTCTTCTGAGCATGCTTCTTTATTATATTTTTGCCTTCATTTCCTTCATTCCACTGGATAGATTGAATATTCTTTTATTGGCTTGAAAGTTACATATGCTACTCTTTGTCTCCTAGTATTTACACATAACTTATTTAAACCCATTCTCAATTTCTTTTTTTTTTTCTCAGTTGGAGTCTCACTCTGTTGCCCAGACTGGAGTGCAGTGGCCGCTATCGGCCACCGCAGCCTCGACCTGCTGGGCTCCGGTGATCCTTCCGCCTCAGCCTTCCAAGTAGCTGGAACTACAGGCGCGTGCTACCACGCCCGGCTAATTTTTTGATTTATTGTAGAGATGAGGTCTCGTCAAGCTGCCCAGGCGGGTCTCGAATTCGCGGGCTCAGGCAATCCACTCACCTCAGCCTCCCAAGGCGCGGAATTACAGGCTGAGCCACCGAGCCCGGCTGCTTCTCAATATCTTAAACTTAGTAATCTATATCTTTTCCCTCAAATAAAACCTATCCCTCAGCATACTTTCACCTCATTATGCTTTTCGCCATTTTTCTCTATATTCATATCTTAGAATTTATTCCTGGATCAACAATATACATTTGTTATTGCTCTTCTTTACTTATTTTGACAGTCACACTAAGTTTCTCATTTTTTAATTTATTTTTATTTCTTTTCCCTCTTTCCATGTCTTCTTCTCCCTCACCTCCACTTTTACTGAGGAGTAATTGACAAATAAAAAGTTTTATTTGTCAATTTTAAATTTAAGGTATGCAATGTGGTATTTTGATAGACATATATGTGCAACGATTAACACAATTAAGCTAGTTAATTTATCTATCACCTTACATAGTTGCTATAAACTATGATCTTCAGAACTTATTCATCTTAAAGCTGAAAGTTTGCATCCTTTGACCAATTTCTCATTTTTCCCTACCTCCTGACCCTGGGCAACTACCATTCTTCTCTCTGCTTGTATGAGTTTGACTTTTTTAGATTTAACATGTGAGATCATGAGAATTTGTCCTTCTGTGTCTGGGTTATTTCACTTAGTATAAAGTTCTTGAGGTTCATCTATGCTGTTGCAAATGGCAAAATATCCTCCCTTTTAAACACTCAATTATATTTCATTGTATGTATTTGCCACATTTTCTTTATCTGTTCATTTGTTGATATATACTTAGGTTGCTTTCACATCTTGGCTATTGTGAATAGTGCTACAGTGAACACGGGAGTTCAGCTATCTCTTTGGATGAAGAATTTTATTTCCTTTCCACCCAGAAGTGGAATTGTTGGATTATATGGTAGTTCTATTTAATTTTTTGAGGAATCTCCCTAATGTTTTCCAAAATGACTGTACTAATTTATATTCCCACCAACAATGTATAAGATTTCCCTTTTCTCTATATCCTTACCAATACTTGACTTTTTGATAATAGCTATCCTAATAGGTACAAGATGATATCTCATGTGGTATTAGTTTGCATTTCTCTGATGATTACTGATGCCGAGCCCCTTTCCATATACTTTTTGACCATTTGTAAGTCTACCTTGGAAAAACACTGACAACAAAGCAAAAATAAAAAGGTGGGACTACATCAAACAAAAAGTCTCTGCACAGCAAAGGAAACAATCAATAAAATAAAAAGGCAACCTATAAAATAAAAAAATATGTATAGACCATATCTCTGATATGAGATTAATATCCAAAATATATAAGGAACTCACACAACTCAATAAGAAAAACGACAACAACAACAATAAATAACCTGATTAAAAAATGGACAAAGAACTTTAAAAGACTTTTTTTCAAGGAAAGTATGCAAATGACTAAGTTATTGATTTAACCTTATTTTTCACGTGTGTTCCAGATTTCTGTTTTTCAGAAATATGCTGAATGCTCTGAAGTTCTGTATACTTATTTTACCCCATTATTAAAATAATAATTTAACCATTTATTTATGTAATTCTAAGCTCAAAGACTTTATCCCTAAGCACTTTACATATAAATGTATTAATTTAATATCTCCTTATGTCTCGAGTTGCTTTTATTTTTATTTTTTTATTTTTTGAGTTGGAGTCTGTCACCCAGACTGGAGTGTAGTGGCCCCTCCCGGCCACCGCAGCCTCGACCTGCCGGGCTCCGGCGATCCTTCCGCCTCAGCCTTCCGAGTAGCTGGAACTACAGGCGCGTGCTACCACGCCCGGTTAATTTTTGATTTATTGTAGAGATGAGGTCTCGCCAAGTTGCCCAGGTGGGTCTCGAACCCGTGGGCTCAGGAAATTCACTCACCTCGGCCTCCCAAAGCGCGGGATTACAGGCTGAGCCACCGAGCCCGGCCTCGAGTTGCTTTTAGAGCCTGATTTCCATGTAATATCTTTCCTTTGTAGGCTATCCGTTTTCAGTCTTTAGAATTTTCTGTTCACCATTGTTTTGTTAAAATTCTCTGAAGTGTAAATAGTTGTGGAGATTTCCCCCCCTATTTATTTATTGACATGCTATGAGCAATTTTAATTGGAGAATAATATTATTCATACATTTGGAAAATTTGTTTGTTAAATATGATTTGTTAAATATTTCCTCCTTTCCATTTTTTTTTTTAGATTGGAACATATAGGTTATTTAAAAAGCAAATTAGAGAGAGAGAGGGGAGATTCACCTCACCAAGGAAGGAGAGGTGTCCAAGGCTAGAAAACATGGCGACTGTGGCTCAAGGAGTCACATGGTCAGACCATAGCTTAGCAAAGTGATGGCCCATTTTTAAAAAAATTTGGGAAGTCCCATTAAATGAATACACTTCTATATGGTATTATCTTAAACTTGATTTTAGAAACGATGTACTTTTACTGTTTTTGATTGCCTTTTGAGGAGTTACTTTGCTGGACCCTCTAACTTTCTAACAATTTTCTTTGCCAATGCTCATTCTGTTATTGAAACCACTTACTTGTTCTTTATTTCAATGATTTCACTTTTCATACCCAATGTCTCCAATTGTTTCTTCCGTATGATGACTTATTTCTGTACCTTGTTTCCAGTGCCTTCCCTTATCTACATGAGACAATTATTATACCTATTTAAGCATTTTTTTCTGTCTAATATAGTAAATCTTTTTTGCTACAATTCTTCAGAATATGTATTGTATTTTTAAAAATAGCAGTTGGGTATAAATATCACATCACTTTTCTTTATGAGATCATTATTCCCCAGGGGATAGTAATGTGTTATTGGAGAAAATATTGGCAAAATACTAGATTGGATTCCTCCTGAAATATTCAGAAGGGCAACATACAACAGAGAGAAGATTCTTTTTTATTGTTATCCACTCTCTCTATGGATCCCTTTCATTTTTTCCCCCTGCATTATAATCCTGACCTGGGAAACTTCCTATACTTCTAGCTTAATCACTGCCCTTTCCTTAGTACTGACTCTACGATTTGTAATCGTCCAGTCCTCTAGGTATTTAGGTCAGAAGAGGGAATGCTCCAGGTCTACAGTGGGACTTCACTTGTTTTTATCCACCCCTTCCCCAAGGTGGGCCAGAACACTGTTCTCAAGTTACACTGTCATTTCAAGCTGGTCCTAGATGGATATCACTTCGATTTTATTTTGTATTGTTTATTTTATTTTATTTTATTTACATCCTACAGAAGAAATGAAGTGGACAACAATGTGCCTGAAGTGATGTAAAGTAAATACGAAAAATGACTAGAAAATCTTATGTAGTCTATCCCCAGCTGTGGCACCTAGCCTGCTCTCGTTTGTATTTCTGCCTGACCCTTAGCATATGTGCCAGACCCAACTCCTTCTATTTCTTACAAAGAGTTATCTAGGCTTTTATGACAGTTTCCTGTACCCATCAATCTCCCTCTCACTTCTGTGACTTTGCCAAGGTTGCATTTTGGTGGAGGAGGCTATCTGATGCCATCTTGTCAGTAGCAGAAATCTAGTTGTTTCTATAAGATTTTCTAAAAACTATGGCTATAAACTTGAATAAGTAAAAAAATGTTGTCATTTTTATACTTGAGCGGTATTGTGACTGGGTATATAACTTTAGGACCACAATTTTTTTCTTGTTGCTTTATAAGTATAGCTCAATTGCTTCAGGGCAGTCTGACAACTCTCTGATTACTTTTTCCTTTAAAGTGCCTTTTCCCCCCTGCTTTGATTTTGAAGATTGTTTCTTTAATATGTAACGTCTATTAGTTATTTGTTTGATTGTTTTATTATTAGATCTGTTTGTTAGCTGTATAATAACTTTTTTCCCTTAAATATCAAATGTTTTCTATAACTGCAGTTTCAATCATCTTTAATCTCTGACTTTTTAAAATTAAAAATGAAAATCTTTTCTGTTTCGTTTCTTTCTCACCTTTTTGAGATACTGCTTATGCCTACGTTAAATCACCTTTGTCTATACTGAATACATGCCCATTTTCTTTAGAAATTCTTAGGTCATGTGCTCACTTCTGTCAAGTTATTCTGTGTTACTCTTATTCTTCATTTTGCTGCTTCCAACATGGACTTCGTTTTGTGGCAGTTTTATTATTTGCATCTTCTCTCAAGCTCTGCCAATTCATTTTTCATCTTCCCATCTAATGTCCCTTCATTTCTTTCTCCAAGTCTTATAGCTCTACATTGATCTCTTATTTCATAGACCTGGTATTTCCTTTAATTGTGTTTGAGTTCTTAGAAATGACTTAGATCATGACTTTTACTCTGCCTTGTAGAAACATATTTTAAGAAGTATTTTTCACCATTTGTTGTCCTTGTTCCTGTCTTGATTTTTGAAGGGACTTAAAAAATTATATATATATGTATGTATTCATATATATATTTATATATGGTGTACTTGTTCAAACCTTTGATTATTACTCATTTTTGAATATGTGATAATGGCTTGACCTTGCGTTTCTGCCATCTTGAGGATGTTTAATGAGTTTTGAGGTTCTTCTGTAGCCCATCCTTTACCTTAGTCTTTTGTTCTGAGTCAGAGAATACTGTTTTGGTCCTTCATAGTGTACCATACTGCTGAAGTGAGTGCCTCACACACTCTTTATGGGATTGCGGCTCTGGGCACCTTCTTTTTGTGTCATTTTTGTCCCTGCCTCAATGTGACTGGCATTCAGAGTCCTTTGTCATGTATATTAAGTTTCCAGATTATAGTGAGGGTTAACTTAATAAAAAAATGGGAGAAAAGGAAACAGAGATGTCTGCCATCTTAAAATTGGAAGATATCTATTTTGTTTTGCAAAACTATTTAACCCCTTTTCCCTGTCTTATGGAAACAGATTATAAGAGCAGAATTTTTTCCTAAAGAAAACAGCCATTTACTAAGATCTCTACCTTTAAATAGAATGAAATTGTCAGGGGCTTTACAAACATGACTCTTAACTTTCTCCAGATTAAATTTTTAAGCAGGTCTCTATCTCACATTTGTCTGTTGTCCCACACATGGGAAAAATATATTATTTTGTTATTCTTATATTGTTCAAACATTCCCAAGGTTATTTCTTTCCCTTTGCTTTTCTTATTACACAGATAAAGTAAATAAGATTCATTAATCAGGTGATTATGACTCCCGACTTTCTCTAATTCCATTGCCATGTTCTTGATCAGAAATCTGATCATCTCAAGATCTGAGAGAAATAAAAAATCAGTTCTTCATGAAATTCTTGGTTGGAAAGCCTCGAGATACTAGATAAAATCAGCTAATACAGAAGAAGAGGTTAACTTCATTGATGTAGAGGAATTACAGCATAAATATATGATACTTGTTTTTGCCTCCTGAAAAATGATGATGAGATTTTGAGACACATTCTTGCTGATATATCACCCAAATAGAGAGGAATATATGCTGTTGTGCTTTTTTCCTCTAAATCACTATCAATATGGAGCACAAAAAGTTCAAAGCGTGATTCAAAATTTCTTTGTCGTCATGCCTTATCAAGTGGTACCTTGGCCTTATGTTTAATACAGTATTAAAAATTTTCCAATAGGCTATAAACTAAAGGGAATCATTTTGATACCCACTTCCTTCAAGTGAAAAGAATGCCTTCTGTACTATTAGAAGGAATATAGAAGAAATAGAGAATGCCATCTATTATACTACTTGTTCAGATATGGGACGTCATTAGGATGGAGATCATTCACTGCATTGATTGCATCAGTGTCCAAAGTCCTTCTGTTTAGTGTGATTCTTTCTTTCTTTCTTTCTTTCTTTCTTTCTTTCTTTCTTTCTTTCTTTCTTTCTTTCTTTCTTTCTTTCTTTCTTTCTTTCTTTTTCTTTCTTTCTTTAGTAAGAGTCTCACTCTGTTGCTCACAGTCAAGTGGCATGCTCATGGCCACTGTAGCTTCGACCTGCTGGGTTCAGGTGATCCTTCCGCCTCAGCCTTCCATGTAGCTTGAGCCATAGGTGTGCACCACCACTGATTTTTTGATTTATTGTAGAGACGAGATCTCACCAAATTACCCAGGCTGGCCTCAGACCTCTGGTTCAGGCAATTCTCTAACTTCTGCCTCCCAAAGTGCTGGGATTACAAGCATGAGTCACTGCACCCCGCTCTAGTATGATTTCTTACCTTGAGTTAAATAGAAGAACGAACATCCTTGACCTTAAAGGCTTCAGTGTCTGATAGACAGTGCTGATAAAAAGATAACAAAACATAAGCAGATTACTAATATCAAAAGTGTCAAAATATCTCAAAGACAACCAAAAGGATTAAGGTCAGAGTTATGAGAACTGCATATTTAGATTAGGTTATCATCACGGAAATTCATTGCTTCTCTTTTGCTTAGATATACCCGTGTCCAGTAACTCATTCAGGAAATATTTATTGGGTACCTACTATTTGAGAAGTAGCAATGCTAGAGACATGGTGACAGATATAAGATAAATCAAGCATGGATTCTTCCCCCTAGTAATTTACAGTGTAAGAGTCCAAAGATGCTACATAGCATAAAGCAGAAAGTAGAAGAGCTTGAGTAATACTGAAAAGACTTGCTTGCAAAAAACAGGTCACTCATTGTATTATTGTGCTGTGTTGTGTCACATTATCAGCTTAATGTGGGGTTTAGCCCTTTCTGTGTTATGTAATGAACAAAAAACAGAAATATTCACAGTTTATGTATTTTGCAGACAGTTTGAGATTTTGTTGGAGATTGAGAATCAATCACATATTGCATAACATAAACTTATCGTATAAGAAAACAAAACCTTAAATTTCATATTGGAATTCCAGTTATTAAAGTTCATTTGACCATCCTGCTGCTGTCTTGATACCTATTCAGTCCCTGTATATAAGTACTATTTTCAACAAGATATGGTGTGTGTTTTTAAGGTTATGTTTGCTCTTCTTTGTCAACAGCCTGAAAATGTGTATTATCTCTGTTTCTCTAGTAAAAAAAATATTGTTGGGGGCAAATAAGGAGATTTCATTTTTTCATTACTTTGCATAGGATCCACAGATGCTCACAGTATACTATTTATGATGTGTGAGACATACATAGGGCATTGCTTTTCCATGGGGATCCAATTACTTCCATATAGTCCCTTTCTGTGGAACAGGTAACCTGACAACATTTATTCATAGCAGCAAAATTGGTCATATGAAAAATGGCTCGTGAGAAAAGTCTTAGGATCTCAGGATATTAGACCTTGAAATGATCGTAGAGATTTTGAGTGTAACCCCCTTACGTTGTAGTTGAAAAACTGAGACATAGAAAGTCTGCCCAAGGACACCTGCCTATCTTATGAGATCAAGCAATTTATAACCTTCTCTTATAGTTCCTTAGATTTACATGCCATAGATTGGTAGTGTGAAGTCGTAATATAGGGTTTGTAGGACAAGATTTCACCCTTGAGAATTGTTTTTAAGACTCTATGTGATTTTTTCATCTCCCCAGATTGATCATTTCTGACACTTTACAGTTGCAAGTTTAATGCATAACCTAGATCCAAACTGTTTCCATAGGAGAGCAAATATCAATTCACAAGGCAGCAAAGAATTTGACTTTAAATTAAAAATTGAAATGAAAACCCTGCTCACAATTAGATCTTACTTCCTCTAAGCTTTCTTAGCACTTATGTGTGTCTAAATATTGCTATTATATGTTTATGACTTATACAATTATTCATACACAATATTTCTACTAATCAACTATTAGAACTCTGAAAGCAGAGACTATCATACTGACTCCTCCCTCCTGGTTATTCCAACGCTTTCATATGTGCTCCATAAATGTTTTCTGCCTTAATGGAGAAATGAAAGGGACTCCTACTTGCTACAATTTAATTTACTACTTGCTCTCCCCCTTCAAAATGAAGATGTACTAAAGGTAAAATGGAGCAAAGAACTATACTGTAGGTGAATGACAAGCTTTTCTGGCTGATTGAAATTAGGTTTTTGCCACAGCGATATATCTGATAATAAATGGGACTGATTTTTCTATTCATTGCTATGAAACATCTTATTCTTTCCCCTGGTCAAAATGCTTTACTTTTATGATGTTCCTTTATTTCAAAGCATTAGACCTACAATGACTTATGTGGTTTTTCTGGCCTTTTTCTTATTATATGATACTGTTTCTTTTTAAGGCTTGACTTGCAATATGGATTTATTTTAGTAGAGTCACATCATGGGTTAGTGATGAAGATGATTGTAGAACTTTGCATTCTTCATTTTATATTGTTATTGCTAATTACTGACTGTAGGAATTATGTGGAATGATTTTTCATACACTATCTGCAAATTTATTTTTTGGGACCATTGTCTACTATATATGAAGCTGGCAACATCTACCTTATTTTATTAAGATCATCAGGGTACACTCAAGCATGAATAAATTTTAAAAGTGTTATTCCACATTGAGCTTTTTGCTTACTTTCATTTTTAATGGAAAAAGCTTAAGGCCCTTTGGGTCAAACCCATTTACAATCAATAGCACACACACACAAAAAAATCATTAAAAAATAAAACAATCCATTATTGATGAAGCTAGATGATGGCATCATTCCATGTTAACATTTATAAGTTCCAACAGTTAATAATAAATCTATAGACTGGGGAACATAAAATATTTAAAAAATAAATAATTGATTTTTTAGAGAATCATTCATTAAGGTTATAAGTAATTCACCAATATAGAAATGAGCAGGTAGAAGCAATATTGTAATTCATTCTTGAGAAATTACCATTTGGCTGAGGAATAAGAAAGATCCAGAGAGAATGAGAGAAAAATTTTAATCGCAACTAATTTATTTGAAATAAAGATGTAGATTAAAAGCAAGTCTTGTCTTTGCTGGCTGAAGCTTCATTTCTGTGATTAGCCACACTTCTCAAGTCTTTTAGACTGACATGTTGTGATATAAATTAGAATTGATATAAAAGAAAGACAGCAGTATGAGTAGGTGAGAATGTGTTTATAGTCCCCCAAAGCACAGTGTGATACTATGTCTTCTGTAAACTTTTGAGATAGTGTAGGCAGCCCAAAATTGGCTTTCTATTTTTGGGGAACTATGAACATTATTTCTAGGAGGAAAGACCATATTTCTCACCTCAGAAACCAAAACTGTAGGATAGATATATCATTTTTCTAGTTCTTTCCAATGAATATAAAGACATTTTGACATAAACACAGCTCCTCCCTGGGACTCTGAATTTAGAAGAAATGATGTGTGGTGCAGCGTCAAATAGAGTACTTTTCTGGTTGGGAATCTGGTAGTAGAGCCTTTGGAAGCTAGAACCAGCCTCTTCCATGGTAGCATCCCAGCTGGGCTTTGAGCCTCCTCTATTCTTCCTTGAGCCTGGTTTTTAAACCTTTACCACACATCTTACCACAATTTCCAGTTTAATTACACAGAGTTCCTATTGACTTCTTAGTACTATATTTTCTTCATCTATAAAATGGAGAATAAGAATTGTACCTATTTTATAAGATTGTTCTGAGGATTAGATAAGATAATGTGAAAAGTGCTCAGTATGACTCATAGTAGGCACTTAATAAATGCCACCTGTTATCATTTTTATCAGTACATCAACATAGTTGATATCAGTTAGAGTCTGCCAAAAATACTTTGACTTGAATGAATTGGTTATTTACCTGCTTGGGTCAGTGGACTAGACCAAATGACCTTTTGTGGCTTCCTTCATTGATTTCCTTAAAGCTGTTTATTCCTCTGTGGCAGCAATAGCTTTCAATTCCTGTACAGGATGAGGATGTGGTTCTCAAATTAGCATTATGCTTTTAATACATAAGAAGATGTCATTAGACATGTAGTAAATACAGATCACAGAGTAATTTTAGAAATACCAAATCAATGTTTTAGGGCAAAGTTGAGGAAATTTTATGGTTGAGTTTATAATTATATTTCAGTGAATTTGAAACAAACAGGCTTTTTGTGGCTGATGTGGGTGGCTTGGCCAAGGGCCCACTTTTTTTGAGGTAGGAGATTGAGTCTGGGAAATGACTGAAGATTCAATCTTCCTTAAGTCATAGAGCCGCAGGGTCATATAAGACCAATATCCCGAGGCTGTTGTGAAGGAAGTTACTCTATGAAACTCTCTCTCAAGTCCACCCAATATTAATATCTGCATCATGTTATTTGGTCAAAAATAAATCTATCAGTTGGACTTGTGTAAAAATTAGTATTTTTCACCTACAGTGCTTTGCATGTTTCAATTATTTGTCATGCATATCCATGACAAGGAAGGAGTATTACTGTTCATAAATAGAAAACATAAGGCATAAAGTATTAAGTGACTTCTCCATGTTAGACAAATTCAGAGTAAAGTCAGGAATGAAATATTGGTTTCTTTTGTTGTTGTTGTTGAGTTGGAGTCTCACTCTGTCGCCCAGACTGGAGTGCTGTGGCCGCTCCTGGCCACCGCAGCCTCCACCTGG
>NW_007184985.1:93068-144221 GCF_000164805.1 Carlito syrichta
CCACTCACCTCAGTCTCCCAAAGGCGCGGGATTACAGGCTGAGCCACCGAGCCTGGCTGAAATATTGGTTTCTTGAGACCAAGCTTAAAGTCTGAGTATATGCTTGTTCTTTAATAGAAAATGATCATTTTTCTGTTAACTTTTGATGGAAACAGAATATTTTTCTGAATCTTTGACTTCTGAAGTTCTAATTTTAACTGATGAAATGGTAGCATTCTGTCAACTTGAGAATATGCTCTTTTAACCAAAACCACTTAACTTCATCACCTATGTCCTTCCCTTTCTACCAGTATTTCTTCCTTCATATTTCTTTTCAGTTCACTGACTCATCCCACACTTTGCATGTTTCTATGTCTACTGTGTGTCCTGTACTCTGTTAGTTCTTGAGAATGTCAAGATAAGTCAGGCATGGTTCTCACCCAAAAAATGTCAGTTCAATGCAGAGGATGGGAAAGTGAATAGATAACTATAATTTAGCAATTGATTATTTTATGCCCACCCCATTAACTACTAAATTATAATCATCTACAAGCTCCAAGAGAACAGAGACCATCTGATTTCCAGCTCAATGCCTGGTATATAGTAAGTTTTGATAAATATTTGTAGAATTGATAAAATAGGTAAATAAGGAGAGGGGCAGCATTTCCACAGCATTTATAAGAGAATACTTGCATACTGTATTCTGTAATTCTCAGATCACATTTCATCCTGATAGGTGAATATACTCAGTGCTTTGCTTCCTTGTTGGAAATTTGATTTTTATATGTCAGCAAGAAATGTGAGTAAGAAGGAAAGAATAAACCCAGACCTGGGAATATGTGTTTTGTTTTTTAGGTTTATGGTAATTTTGCTATTTATGTCAATTCTAGGTCACAGTATCACATGGGTGATGTTATTGGAAGTATTTGTCCTTGCCATTACTGGTTTCAGCTAGTATTCACATAGTATATATCATTGTTATCCATTATGTTGGCTAGGCTACATCCCTGTAGGTGAAGGATGATTTTCAGTGATGGATGTTTTAATTCTCTGTCCAGTCTAATATTACAACTCAGCAGATTATGCCCTTTCTCAATCTGACATCTCCCACTGTCAGCAAATTCATTCCTGATATTTAGATGAATGATATTTCTCCTCCTACTTTATTTTGACCCTTTGTGAAAGCACACATAATTCTTCTAAAGTTTTTCCTTTATTTTGCTCTCATAAAAATATGTACTGAATGTTAAAAATCACTCAATATAATTCAAGTTATATTAAAGAAAATATAAATATCTATAGACTCATAAACCTTCATTTTTCTTACCCTCTTCTCTAATTGTATTAATGACTTAAATAATTTTTTAATATCACAATTAGAGGGGTCAAAAACTTATTTAAGCTGTTAGAGGACTGGCATAAATAGCAAAAATCACCTTAATAGTCTGATGCAAGAAAATAACTGCAGTTGTTTCCTGTATCCTTTTTACATTTTTCTTGCTAAACTTAAACCATAAAGCAGGCATTCTAGATCTTTGCTCCCTGAATAAGCAAAACACACACATAAATCTTCAAAGTGTTGTGAACTAATTTATTATTTCAGTCATTTCTGCCTATTGTCATTCTTCTATATATGCATTTACTCATTCATTCACTTAACAAATATTTACTGATAACTATTAAGACATGAAGTCAACAGTATGTGCTGAGAATAGAAAAAAGAAAGACTAATTGCAGGGAGAAAACCACACACATCGTATCAACTGCCAAAGGAGATATTCATTTTACTTATCAATATTAAATTACATTTTAAATTATTTGTGCATATTTTCATTTTACATACACATGGATTACTGCATGTTTTTGTTTATAAGCATTTAGCATGTGTAATCAATAATTCACTTTTCTTTCAAATTCCTTCCTAAAAAAGGTGCCTTATCAAGCTTGCTAAAAAATAGCAAATGTGAATCAAAATTTTGAGCTCATTGTTCATCCATTGAACAGGAATATCATTTTACTTTTGCAATAATGACAACTCTGTCTTCCCTATTTAGCGTGCACTTTGCTTTTTACTTCCTTATGTTCTTCATGCCTAACTTTCAACTTTCTTTGAGATCTAATACCTTATTCCAGGTCCTCAGCTTCTGCTCGTGTTAAGATAGGCTGGGGTATGTTGCAGTTAAGAATGAAATCCAAAACTTCAGTGGCTTAATATTACAAAAGTTTTGTTTGACTTTTTTTCTTGCCTGCACGACATGTCCAATATGGGTCAGTTTGGGAGACGGAAGTAAGCTCTGTTTCATGGTCATTGAGAGACTCCGGTTGACATTGCTGTCACTGAAGCAGGGACACTGAGGGAAGAGAGAAACTGGAGGATTCCACAGTCTTTTTACTGCCTTCATCCAGAATTAATCACATGGGCCAGAATTATGAGTCTATTTTTTCCCTAAAACTTTCTGTATTTTCACTTCCAAGTCTGTAGATAGAGTGTTTTTCATGATCTACATTTATTTACTTCCAATTTCCTATGAACATTTTTACTTGTATAGGTTTTGGTTTTCTCAACCTCCAAACCTGGTTTTGTAATCTTTTTTTCCTTAAACAGCTCCTTCCCTGAATTTCCAATTTGTTAGTCAATGCCCCTAATCAGCTAATTAAAATACTTGGAGTTGCTTTAAATCCATCTCGCTACATCATTCCTCACAGCCTCAAGTTCTACTACTGTTTGCTTAGGCATGGTCTCTTCTCTGTCTTCACTCTCCATTCCTATTGCTGTGCCAGTCTGGTCTTCTTCTCTGTTCCTTGATGCCTATGCTACTGAAATAGCTTCCCTAAGGCCCCCAATAAAATACACATAAAACTATTGGGTAATCACTTTTAACATTTTGTTTACATTCACAGAAATCTCCATCTCTTTATTAATATTGAAATTGATTTTTCTCTACCCTTGTTTTATGGCTCTTCCTAAATTGTCCAATACTCTAATTTGTATCTATTTCTTAACATATATCCTCTACTTTCATCAAGCTAATCAATTTTCTATTTTACAACAATACTTGTCTCTTCTTACTTGGGGCTTTCTTGTCTCACTTTCTTTCAGTTACTCACGGTCAAATCCATTCATTCAGGTCTGGCTTAACAATGTTTTTGGAATCTTCCCTTCCCTCTATTCAGTTTGTAGATACTTTTCTGCTCTGAACTACTCAATTCCTTGTTTAGCACAGAGTTAGCATTCAAATCACAGGTTATTTCAAAATCATTCATTCATTCGCTCATTCAATTAGTATTAATTGACTAAGTATGAGAAAATGAGCACATAGCTGCATAGGTAGTGATAAACAAAAGTGTCTTGACTCTCATTGAGATTAGTATGTAATTGGTCAGGCAGACATTAAAGAAATGATTTTGCATATATACATTTTTACATATATAAATATGTAATTGCTAATGATGATTATGACATCAGGCAAAGTTGCAGGGTGCTCTGAGAAAGAATAACCAGAAGAATGAATTTGGAAAAGCAGTAGAGTATAGGGATACGTGCACAGATATTGATGGAGGATGCTCAAGTTCAGATCCTCGCCTCATCATTTATTAGTTGTAAGGTCCTGTGTGATTTGCTAACCTATCCAGGTCATAGTTTCATTGGTTAATTATAACTTCCATGGAACGATAATCATATCTACCAATGCAGACTATGTAGGTTAGTTTGTACAACATCCATTCCCCATTCCATCTCTCTCACTTATTTCCGCTGAGGCCATGACTAAAGCAAAATGCTCACTCTCCCAGCTTTCCTTGCAGCTGGAGTTTGGGGTCATACATCATAGCTTGGTCCTGGATGAAAGTACTAGGGGATGTCTGAGAAAGACTTTGCTTGATGTGAAGCAGTAATAAAGATGTTCTGGTTTCCCATAAGGTTTGGTGTGTGATGGCTAAGGTCATGCCCTGTGGTTTGTCACTCGCCAATGGAGTCTTACAGGAAAAATCTGTGATCTGAGGTCCTTTGAGTACATCTTTCTTTATTGCAGCATAGAACTGCCTAACTATGAGAGATAGTGGGCTGATCCTGAGCTTTGTGCGTCTAGAGTTTCCTCTGTCTACCTCCCACGCCTCCCCACCCCATGCCCACTGCCAAGAGATGATGTAGCACTTTATCCTCAGGCTAAGCTGCCGAACCCACACAGAGCTCACATACAAATGCCAATGTCTGATCATCCACTCTCTGACATTTCCTTGATATGCCCATATGGAAATTGGGAAAAGCACTAAAATAGTTCAAATACACTGTAATCACTAATCACTTCAGGAGGAACAGGAGAAATCTTTTGTGGTATTCCCACTGCTGGCATGATCTTAGCTGTGTACGTCCAACTCAAATGTGGCATTGGGCCATGGTGTAAATTGCAGACATTAAAGAAGCTCCTGCCATAGGCGAAATGGTTTCAGGCCTTTGCATGTCCTCTCTGGCACCTCTTCTATCCTGTCATCCACCCTTTAGCTCACAGTGACTCTGGCTGTCCAAACAGCCCCATAGTCACCAGCCTAGGCCTGTCCTATTCAGCAAGGCCCAGTGCCTGCAAATTGACTTTGTATACAAGGTCCACCCAAATAGGCCTGTCTTCGTCTTCAGTTCCTCTGAAAGCTGTGTTCTTGGCTAGAGTTAATCTGTGCTCCGGTATTGATGAGGCTATAGCCAAATGCATCACAGATCCAAATAATTTATTTGTGGGTTAATAAGAACCCTATTGAAGAATCTGATGGAATCAAATTTGGATACATATATTTGTAAAATACCTGTGATGATCTAGCACCTCTTATAATATTTGCATGTTATTATGTGCAAGGGATTTCATATATGCTTATACAATCTTCCCAGCCTAATGACATAGGCATTATTATTTCTAAGTATAAATGAAGAAGTATTAAATGTATAAAGCTTTCATATACCTAATTAGTGATGAAGTTGAGATTCTGTCTTAGTTTCTTCTCAGTCCAGTGGTGTTTTTGTGTTGAGAGTGAAGTACAGCCTGATGATTAAGAGCATGAATCTGGAGTCATACGTCCTAGTGTTGATACTGGTTTTGCTGCTAATTAGCTGTGTAACCTGGGACAAGTTGCCTACCTCAAATATGAAATGAAGATAATAATAATCACTACCCCATAGCATAATTATGTGAGGATTTAATGAGTTGGTATCTGTAAAGGACTTAGAATAGTATCTGGCATCTAGTAAATGAGCATCAAAATGTTAACTATTACACTGAATTATGGGCTGTTAGTGACTGGTTATTTTCGGGTATCTAAAAGATCGCCACATAGAAACTGTCTTCTAGATAATGCCTGTGTGTGCATCTTTAAGAGATAAGAGAACATGCTGCTAAGGGAAATTGTAGAATATTATCTTAAGTAGACTCATCATTCTATTAAAGTAGGCAACTCACTAGATGTGGTATGTTTTAGTTATACTATTAAGTGGAGGCCAGGAGATAGAAGTGTCACTTTTAAAAAACTAACCTCTTAGTGACAAATCTATGACTTCAGCTGGCAAAATAGGGTGTTCTCCATAAGTGTTCCAGGCCCTTCCAAAAATTTTATGTGTCATTCCCTAGGTAACCATTTTGGCCTATTACACATCTACATACATAAACAAATTTCTAGTCCATCCTATATTGCTAAATTACAGTTGCATTGATCTTACATATATCACTTTTATGACATAGATATCTAACTTTGGGTATAAATATCTTGTCCTTTTATGTGCAGTAATATAGAAGAACTGAAATGGGACCGGGAAGGCCTGACACATATTTCACAGCAGTGGTGTTCAAGTATATTTGTTGCTGATGTTATTTAGGCTGAAACCAAAACTAACATGAGTGAATCAACCCCTTTTTCTTTTTTTTTTTTGAGTTGGATTCTCACTCTGTCGCCCAGACTGGAGTGAAGTGGCCGCTCCCGGCCACTGCAGCCTCGACCTGCTGAGCTCCGGCAATCTTTCCACCTCAGCCTTACCAGTAGCCGGAATTACAGGCATGCACTACCACGCCTGGCTGATTTTTTGATTTATTGTAGAGATGAGGTCTCGCTGCCCAGGTGGGTCTCGAACCCGCAGGCTCAGGCAATCCACTCACCTCAGCCTCCCAAAGGTGCGGGATTACAGGCTGAGCCACTGAGCCCAGCTCCCTTTTTCTTATTAGCCTAAAAACTTTCCCCTCATTCACTCAAATGTGTATCTGCAGACATATTAGATTGTGAGGACATTGTTGAGGCCAAGTAGCATTATAGAGAAGATGCCTGTGGTTTACATGTCTACATCCCACAGATTATTATCAATCTGCAAATCTGGGTTCAATTTAACCCGGGAAACATGTATTGAAATGTTTTGACCTGGAGGTTCTAGTAGTAGAAACACAGTTGTATAAATAATGATACTATAACCCATGTATTCTAATTAGAAGTAAGTATTAAGAACAGTGAAATAGGCTTGGAAGGGAACACAGGAAGTTGTCCCACCCAACTGCAAAACTCTAGCTAGCTTCAAAGCTAAGAAGTCCAATCAGGCAATGCAGCCGTCTATTATTTAAGTAAAAATGAGAGTACTTTACACACATCATCTCATTTATGTTTGCACCATACGGTAAGGTAAGCATTATTTTCATGCCTTTTTAGAAGAGTAAATGGATTCTCAGAAGATTAAGTAGCTAGTAAAAGATAACAAAACTAATAAACCACTTAGCCAGATTTTAAGTTCACTCAAGCTGACTCTGAAGCACAAATTCTTAAACTCTCTGTACTACTGAACTTTCATGAACTTTGGCTTATGCTTTTCACTATGAAGGACTAAACTAAATTATTAAATTATTTCTTTGTCTCTTTTTATCACCTCTTATTCCCATGACAACCAGGAGAAGTAGTGTTACTATGCTTATTTTTCCAAATGAGTAAAGTCATGTGTTTT
This sequence comes from Carlito syrichta, assembly GCF_000164805.1. NCBI lineage: Eukaryota > Metazoa > Chordata > Mammalia > Primates > Tarsiidae > Carlito > Carlito syrichta. The sequence goes on from NW_007184985.1 coordinate 100,009, forward strand.
ATTAAAGAAAAGAAAGCCATCATAAATTTACAAAATAGTCAAAGTTTGTATTTGCTACCTCTAGTTGCTTTTTTGGATCCCACTCAAAATTTTTGTCAGGTAGTCCTTCATCTCCAACTAACTGGAAACCTCCATTAAGAAGTTGAATTCAAAAATTATTTTATTCCATGAGGTTATAATTAATGATTATCAAGAGTAATGCTTTACAATGAGAATGTATATCTGCTGGTAGGATTTCAAGCACTCAGCATTATTTTGAACAGCAGACTATCCTTATTTTACCTCAACTAACATCGGTAAATAACACTCCCAATTGTCAGTCTTTACTACTGCAACCTTTATATAACCTGACACCCCATATGTGGTCTCAGGTCACCTCAGCCTCTAACACCTCTACTCTGGTTGCTGAGTTCTTATCATAGGGTGTCTGCCTCATCCCTCAGGCACAGGGACCCCTAAATACACAAGCATTTACCTAAATTGTTGTCTTGATGTCCTGCAAATTATTTAATTCCTCTTGTCTAGATCTTGGATTTTCCCTACTCTGGAAAGTTCCACTTTCCTACCAATGAAGTACTATTAAATAGTGGCCTTTACTACCTGGTGTATTAGTGCTCTATGCCTGTAACAGATCAATGCAATCTTAGCAGCTTAAAATACTGCACATGTATTATCACATAGTTTCTGAAGGTAAGAAATCTAGGCACAGCCTGATAGGGTTTGCTGCTTCAGGGTTTGCCCAGGCTACAATTGAGGCTCAGCTGGGGAAAGATCTGCTTCCATCTCTCTCAAGTTGTTGGCAGAATTCAATTTCTTGTATTGTAGAACTGAAGTCCCAGTTTTATTACCGGCTATTGGTTGGGAGCAACTCTCAATTCCTAGAGGTCATTTTCAGTTCTTGGCCATGTGATCCTCCTCAGAGGTCCTTCTAAGCAGGGTAGCTGTCTTCTTCAAAGCCAACAAGGGAGCATGTCTTCTTCCAATCTATTTAGACAGAGTATTATATATTGTAATGTAATCATGGGAATACAATCCCGTTACCTTTGCCATACTGTCTTGAAGCAAGGCACGGATTCTATTTGCATTCAAGAGGAGAGGGTTATACAAAGACATGACTCATTGGGGTCAACTTAGGGTGTACCTGTCACACCTGGTAACAATTTTCTTTAACATCAAAGACTACTCATGTGAACTTCTTGGAAATGTAACTTTGGGATCTTCATTTTCCATCTTTGTACTCTGTCTGTTTGATGGCTGAGCAAGAATAAGTATACACCAGACAGGAAACTGAATGGGGCAGTGGTCGCTATGGGGAGCAAAGCATTATGGAATTAATTATAAATATGAAGCCAGTAAACTTTCATTTTTATGTGTGACTCTTTATATAACAATTGAAATGTAATTAGAACAACTCCCATCAAAGTAGATTACCATACTCTAATGAGCATTTCTGAAAGCTTTTCATCTGTCCAGACCTTACTGTGTTAAAAAAATTTTCAAAGCACAAGTAAGAGTTACAAGTGGTAATTCCTCTGCCCTGAGAACAGGCTCTCAGCTGGCACCTGGTATCAAGTGAAATTCTGAAAACAAATGATGCTTGACTTACTATACTTTGTCATGAATAAGTGCTATTTTATTATATGTTTTAAACCATTTTATGGGCTTTTCGAATACTTGTCTGTTGCACAAAATTATCGTTCAGGACTACTTCTAATAAAATGTTATTTTGTATTAGTTGCATGAAATGATTTTTTATTTTGAAGATCAAATATTCTTGCTAATAGAACTCCTCTAAACAAATGTTTAACAAAGATTTATATATGTTGCTTTCAAGGGACATCAGATTCTCATTCTGACTAAGATATTCATAAGTTTCCATAGAGCTATGCCTATTAGGAACTACTTTTCCTACTTACTCAATTTCTGTTTTTGGTTTAGTGGCCGCTTTATTTTTTCTGTTTACCAACTGCTCTCCTATACAATTACTATATTCCATTTTTATGCATTAATAATTATGGTTACAGCAATATCTTAAATAGTTTTGCCTGAGCTTTCTCTCATCCACGATTAAAAACGAACTTTAATCAATTCAATCATCCTTGCTCTTTATACTTAAATCTTATTACAAGGATTAAAATTTTTGTTGCTTCCATTACAGATTTACGGTCTTCATCCAACCTGGTCTCTTACCATCATTCGGAAATCAGCTCATACCCTTCGTCAACTCTTAAAATATTTCTCCAAAGCTATGCTAATTTCTGCTAATCTTTTGAAACTTTCTACTCCATGAATTTTCTTTGAACTATCAGCAGATCACTTCACATCTGATTTTGAAGAGAAATTTGTACTTACTCAATTTCTTATCAACAACTGCTTGTCTAGATTGTCATGTATTGGTTATTGTACCCTTTTGGTCCTCTTAGTGTCTACTTATCTGTCCTCTTAGCTTACCTTATCTCTCTTGCAGGTTTAGTTCCAGGGCCTGCTCCTTCTTTAGCCCATGCTTTGCTCTGCATTGTGCTGTGATTGGCAAGCAAGCCTTAACTGGCATTTTATAGTGCATTTCCAATTAGAAGCACAATAGCATTCTTCATCTCTCTTGGTTTCCATAATAACTCTGGAAGACAGTATATTTTCCAAACTTGCATATGATGAACTTTATTCAGAATGGGAGGAAGAAGATAATTGTAGTTTGTAATTGGTTGTTGTGTTACTTTATGGAGCAGCAGAGAGCCCTAGAACTGACCGCTCTATTATGTTAGCCTGACCTAAGTCCTTGCTAATATCAGTAAGTTCAAACTTGTCACAGGTTTAGGAATATAGACTCAAACAAACAACATCTTGACACCATTTAATCACACTGAAACTCATCTTTGCCCATTTTAGCAAGATTGATGACTAATGCAATAGATTTTTTTACATGACATTAATGGTAAGAAAAATTGTTGTTCTATTAACTCACATGAATAAAAATATGCATAAATACTAAATTTAGAATATCTTATATTCTGCCAAAGTAACAAATTGAAGACTGGAAATGCAGCTAAAATTGATAAAAGGTGGAGGTAGACTTAGAATGGAAAAAATATAGATCAGCTGAAGCAAGTTATTAGGAAAGAGGAAGCTAAGCAAATTCAACTTGCCCAGACCTGTCAGACTGTCAGAAATACTTTTTCCTTCTATATATGATATAATGTGATTCACTCAGAATGAATGGTGTTTTCAAACGTGGAAACTCTCTCTTTACTCCTTCTTTCTCTCTCTCTCTGATACATACACACACACACACACACACACACACACACACACACAACCATTTACATGTTAATATTTATATAATTCAAAGATAGCTTAGGATGAAGATGTGAGGATGAAGATAAAAATTCACTAAAACTTGAGAATCTATTAATTAATTTCTTTATACATTTTCAGTCAAATCTTATATGGTTATTTCCTACATTTTACATTCTGTGGTAGATACAGTTGGGTATAGAAACAGAAATAAGAAATTTTCCTATCCCTAGCTATACAAAATATTTTCTTTCTTTCTTTTTTTTTTGAGTTGGAGTCTCACTCTGTCGCCCAGACTGGAGTGCAGTGGTGGCTCCTCGACCTGCTGGGCTCCGGCGATCCTTCCGCCTCAGCCTTCCGAGTAGCTGGAATTACAGGTGCGCGCTACCACGCCCGGCTGATTTTTTGATTTATTGTAGAGATGAGGTCTCACCTGCCCAGGCGGTTCTCGAACCTGCGGGCTCAGGCAATCCAGTCACCTCAGCCTCCCAAAGGCGCGGGATTACAGGCTGAGCCACCGAGCCTGGCCAATATTTTCTTTCTTTACATACTTACTCTATAAGCTTTTTTCTGTATTATTTTATTTCATATTTTTATTTTTTAAACTTTTTTGTTTAAAAAAACCACATAAACATACACATTAGAGTAGGCCTACACAGGTCAGGTTCATCCATATCAGTGTCTTCCACCTCCATATCTTGTCCCATTGGGAAGTCTTCAGGGGCAATAACACACATGGAGCTGTCATCTCCTATGATAACCATGCCTTTTTCTGGAACACCTCCTGAAAGACATATCTGAAGCTGTTTTACAGCTTACTTTTAAAATATGTATAAGTAGAAGGAAGACACTCTAATATAACGGTCAAAGGAATAGTGTAGTGAATACATACACCAGCAACACAGTCATTTATTATTTAGTTTTCTATACTCTATGTAATAGTAGGTGCTCTACTTTTATATGACTGTCAGTGCAGTAGGTTTGTTTATACCAGCATCACCACAAACCTGAGCTACAACATTATAATGGCTATGATGTCACTAGAAATTTTTTAGCTCCATTAATATCTTAGGGGATTGCCATTATATATGCAGTCCATCATTAATTAAAATGTCATTATGTCATTCATATCCATAAATATATTTCCATGGATTTGCAGTTAACTGTTCTCTTTTCCATTCGATGCCCTCCCATAACAATCTTTTCAATGCTCCCTGCATCCACTACTACCTGAATGCTGGTGACTGCTAATCAATATTTTCATTCCAGGCTTGCTTCCTTACCTCTCTACACTTTAGAATTTTTGACTCTCTGTTATTAATCACTAGCAGATATTCCACAGAAAATTTCATCCATTTAAACCAAAATTATTCTTTCTCCCTAGACTTGTATTATATTATATTGCTCTTATATTATGTACATACCAAAAATCTGGACATGATAATAAACTTCTACCTATCTGCCAATGCCTAATCTCTTATATCCATCTGTATATTATAGGTTTTCTTTACTTAAAACCTTTCAATCTGTCAACCTTTCTTTAATCCCAGCAATACTGCCCTATTTTCAAGTCTTTGTTATCTCTCTCTTGTGGACTATTTTAAGTATTTCCTTATTGATCTTTTTTCTTGTTTTTTGTTTTTTTTCCATTCAAGTTAATCTTCCACATTGTTGTATTAAGGTTTCTTTTTTAAAGAAAAATCATGTAATTTTACCTTCATGCTTCCAATTTTCTGTTGGGAAAATAAATCAATATTGCCTATGTCTGTCATCTAAGATCTTCTACAGCTTGGTCTTTCTTTCTCTACTCATCTAACTCATTGTCCATTTCTGCCTGTCTTCCAACTACACTTCCACCATGGGTACCTAGGTGCACTAGCTACTTCACGCTGTTGTGTTGTTGTATTTATTCCCTTTACCTGCAGGTTTTTCTCCTAGTCCCTCCCCTACCCTTTGTGATCTGGCTGGTGACTCTACAGATTCTTTAGGACCTGTATGAAGCATCACCTGTTCTGTGAAGAACTTAGAGTTATTATCTTCCCTTTTTCTTTCCCAAGGGATTTGCTAATTTTTTGTGCCACTATAATGTGTTTTACCTATTAGCCAACAGGCACATAACTGTTTACTTACATGGGCATGTTCTTTAATCTCAGCTTTTTCTGCTAATAAACCAAATACCAGTAAATTCTACCTTCAGGACCTATCACAAATCTGTGCCATTCAGAGTAGTTGAATGAAATAAAGTAGGGGAGGGCAGAGGAAATACTTTATACAAATATTATAATAGTTTATAAAAATTAATTCAAATATTTTGAAAATAGGATAGGTCTCAATGGAGTTTGCCAATAAAAAGTAACACTGGTAAGATTTTTGCTATGACAGTGTTCATTGTGGATGCTGCATAAACATCATATATTCAGATCTTTCTTTTTCTCTTCTTTCCTTTCTTTCCTTGCTCCTTGCCTGATTTCTTCCTTCCCTTCCTTTCTCTAGCATTTCTGTTCTTTCTCTTTTTTTCATTCATTTTTCAAGCTCACATTGAATTACTATTACTTCAGTACTTTCCCAGATATTAAGCACTGTGCTTTCCTCATAATTGCATATTTATTGGCTAATTACAAGTACCTGTGAAAGGAAGTCCTTCTTGACCCTTTTCTTATTGGATTATACACAAGCCATATGCTAACTTATCCTACTGAAAAAGCAGTGAGTCCAGTGAGTCAATAAGTTAGTTACTTAGGGAAGCAATGTTGCAGCCAAACTGAGTTGAAGTAAATGACACAGCCACCATGCCTCAGCTCACTTTTACTCCTTTGTTGACTGTACTTCTGAAGTGTGGTCTTAAAATTTTATCATAATGTTTCTGAGTTCACCATGAAAAGGCCTTTACTTTCCTGTCTGAATGCTTTGTTTTAAGAATTATAGTATCTAATACAGTGTCATAGACTCTGATATTCTGAGAATTTTAAAGGAGGCGAGGACTGAAGAACTCCACTGGGCTGAATACTGTCAGTGTGTGAGATGCACACAGCCCTGTGTATGAGGCATTCATCTGGGGCTCTGATGCTATGGAACACATATCATTGCGTGTGCAGTGATGACAGGCAGTCACAAGGTTTCCTTCCTGAAGCAATTTCTGAGTCCATTATAAATTTAACTAGAAGACTCAAATCTTACATGCATCTTTTCAGAATAAGTAAAAGTAGTCCCTTTATGTTTTTGGTTTGCAATCAGAATAAACAAGGTGGCGGGACACGAGTCCTGTCCTATAAAGAAGGTATTATAACACTAGCAAGTAGGTGGTAAGGAAGGGATACATGCAATTCTAACTGCTCTCCAGAAAATATCAGGTACATGCAGAATGCCTCAGTGAAGCACTGGACTTTGCATCAGTTGACTGTGAGTAAGTAAGGCACTTAATGTATATCTTGCCGTTCATCCTCCTCTCTGATGGAAAATGCTGGAGAAAAAAGGCTTAAACTATGGGAGGACCACATTTATTTGAAAAATCTCAGATATGAATTTTTCTCTGGTTCTTACCCATAACATGAATTGTAGTTGTTTCTGTGTGCCAAAACATGCGTGTATTGAACACTCAACATTAAAACATGTATTTCAGATAGTTCCTTAATTTAAAAATGAATTATCTGAAACTTCACTCTGAAGAAATATTTCAGTCTCACCAGCCATCTATGTAGTTTGTTATGCATAATATGATCACGTTTCCAAGAAACATGCTTTTCCATTTATTATTATTTTTATCTATTCCATCATTCATTAGACATTTATTGAGGACTATGTTTTGACAGCAACTACACTGTGTCCAAAGACAAAACCAAACCAAATAGGATCTCTGGTATCATGGATCAGACAGTCTAGTAGCAGAAATAAATAATGAAATATTTCATGAACAAATATAAAATTGTGACTACTTTTAGAAGATACATATGATACAAAGAGAAGTGTATGAGAAGGGTCTGACCTTCAGGAAGATCAAGATGGTACCTGAAAACAAGTGAACCTTGACTAAGGAGATTCAAGGAACCTAAGAGCTGATTAGGTAGAAATGGAGGGAAAGGTGTTTTAGACAGAAGAAACAGTATTTAAAATACAAACACAGCTTTCAGATACAGATGTTCCTCAATTTACCATAAGGTTATGTCCCAATAAACCCACTCTAAGTCGTTGGAAGTCAGAGACTGTCTTTGTTTTTGATGTAGCATGAAAGCAACGTGGACATTCAAGCTAATCCTATGTTTTAATCTTAACTTTCATAAGCTGACTGAGCAACCTTGGAAAAGTTTTTATCCAGAGGTAAAACATACCTCTATGGATTTCTTTTTATAATCTAATTTTTTTTTTAGTTGGGGCTTTCTATGTTGTCCAGGCTGTCTTGAACTCCTGGACTCAAGTGATCTTCCTGTCTCAGCCTCTGGAGTTATTGGAATTATAAGCATGAACCACTCTGCCCGGCTCATGGCTTCTTTTGAGAACAATAAAATCGCTGCTTCTGTTTTATTTCTTTGTTTTCTTTTCTACTTTCTTCAGATCAACTGTTCTACACATAAACCTCTTCCCTTAGCTATTAAGAAAAAGGGACTCAACTATAATACTTAGCGATCTATCACAGAAAAAAAGAACAGAGTGCCACATGTTCTCACTTATAAGTGACTACTTTTAGAAGATACAATTCTCCTTGTATCATCTGTATCTTCTAAAAGTAGTCACAATTTTATATTTTATCATTTACCATAATACTATAAGAGAGGGAATGGCAGTAGCGGGATACTGCTGGGGTAGTGGGGGCGGGGGGATACAACATCAATAAGGGTACCTGATCTCAAACCAGGCAAAGTGGAGACCAGACTGTACCGTATGATGTCCACTTGTATACCTAATCCTGAATTGTTCCCCACATCTTTAAAACTATATATATACATTTTGTTGTTGCTGTTGTTGAGGATTTTATATATATATATATATATTCTTTTACATATATATATATAAAAGAAAAGAAAAAGGGACACAAATCAAGAAGCATGCCATCCTGTTATAGGTTATGAAGGAAATGCTTTGAAAAATCCTCTTGATTTTTCAGTGTCTGCTTTGTCCTGTTAATTTACTGTCATCTTTATCTATTCTGTAGTATTGGTGACCAAAATATGGCACTTTGGCATTTGAGGAAACAGCAGAAGCAGGAAGGTCACTCTTACCTTCTCATGCCCTTTTCTCCTGTAGCAGGCTTTAAGAGTACTACTCCCAGGTGTAGGTGCCCTCCCTGTACCTGGAGGAAAGGAACATCCTTATCAGTATAGTCACAGGGACACAGAGAAGAATCTGAACAAAGAGGCCTTGCTCTGTTCCCCTGGTTAATACCATTAGACCTTCATTTGCCCAATCACACTTCTCCATGACTACCCACTTCATCAAACCTAGCATTAAAAGGTCATAGGTTTTTCTGTTTCTTTGGGCTTTAATTTCTTTTTGGAGACTCCCATATCACATACAAATTATATCAAATAAATTTGTATGCTTTTCTTCTGTTAATCTGCCTTTAGTTGTAGGGGGCCTCAGCCATAAACCTACTAGTGGGTGAGAAAAGAAATCTTTTCTTCTTACAAATGTTTTAGAGTATTGAACCTTAAATTATATTGTTTATTTTGACTATTGTTGTTATTGTCATTTAAAAATATAGTGTCATCCGAATGAAACCTGGGTTCCTTCGCCTGGTGAATAGCAAATGACTCTCCATGAGAATGCAGGGTTTTATCCGTAAGGTTTTTAGTTCTTCCACAAGTAAGGATAACACTAGGAGTATTCTCCAAAGCGGTGTCTCCCTGAGGAAAAGTGACAGGAAGGTTTTGGAGGGGCAATGGACATGAGAGACAATGTATCACATAAAGAGGAGGGGACCCAGTGGCACAGACGCAGTGGCTCATCATGCCAGCACATAAGGTCACATGTCATGGTAATGACTCCAGTTCTTCACCTTTTCCTGTTTATACCAGCATCACCACAGCTACGCCTTTGGCAGTGTGACTTTGCAGTTTTTTCTCCTATGGGGTGAAGTATGTTTCCCCGTTCTTGAATATGAGTTGAACTTGCACTTGTTTTGGCTAATGAGACTTAGCCAACATGATACAACCAGAGCTAGTAAAAACTTTTTTTGTTTCTGCTTGCCTTTTGCTCCTCTGAAATTGCCATGAGAACATGCCCACACTAGCCTGCTGGAGTCAAGTGGAGGAAAGTCAAATCATGCCAATTGTCCTGGCTAATGCCATCCTCATCAGCAATGCAAAGTGTACCCCAGACATGTGACTGTGCCTGGCTAAGACCAGAATTGTCTAGCCAAGCTCAGCTCTTCCCACCAAAATCACTGGCCTGGAGACCTATGAGTAAAATCAATGCTTGTTGTTTTATGCTACTGAGTTTTCAGGTGATTTGTTAGGCAGCATGACTGTGGCAATAGAAAACTAATACAAGGGTAAATTCTTATTTGTAATGTTATTATTTATATATATTTTTCAGTGATCCACATTTGATTTTCCAATGGAAGCTAACGAGAAAATTGTAAAACAGATGCTTGGCTATTAGTAACTTCTCAGGAGACTTTATAGTCTACGAAGTGTGAAATCCCAACAGTTGAACATTGGAAATTTAAGGAAGAAAAACCCACCTTTCTCCCATAAATATAAGAAAATATGTAGTCAGTTTATTCCAATAATATTTTTTTATCTTTATCTAGGAAGAAAATCAGATTGACACATGACTATATTCAAGAAATGAAAATGCCATAGAAGAGAACACAGCCATTTGCTTTTAATTAGATTTCCACAAAACTATGCTGGTTTGAAATTTTGTTGAATATAAACCTATGTTAGTTTTATTAGTTGTAAAGAAAGTTTCTCATATTCCTACTCTTAAGAAATCTGCCTGCCTTCTCAGGCATGGAAATGTGACTGCAATGCCAAGTTTGACAGCTGATTCTGTATAACCACTTTATTCCATATTCTTGGAAGGAAGTGACTCTAAATGCAAACAAATGGACATGCCATCAGTTATATAAGTAAGGGTGGCATGCATAAGCAGTAGAATCACCGTTGTGTCAGTATTACTTATATCTTTAACTAGTTTATATTTAAGAATATTGTGAAGTTATTAAGAAAACTTTATGTTTAATCTAGATTTTTTTTCCAGTTACTCATATGCATCTGGCCTTCTCTCTGCCATAAACCCTAGAAGATGGGAAAACTGTCTCACCAGAAAAGCCCTCTGGCCTTAGGAGAAAAGGTAGCAAAATGAGAATACAGTGAAAGGAGATTATGGGGCTTGTGAGAGATCCTGACTGACTGAGTCCTGCCTTATTTGAACACAGCTCATGCTATGTAAGTCATGTAATTGACTATATAAAGGTGGCTTGTTTCTCAGAGAAGTTATTCCCCTTATCCTGCATGTGAATATATAGCTGTTTACAGTATCTTCAGTTAGGTAAAAATTCATTTTCATGTTTAGATAATATTGAAGTGATTATTTCATAGACTGTCCATATAATGAAATACTATACAACTGTTGATGAAAATATGCCAAGCTCTGTAAAATATTTTAAGATGGTTTATTCTGAGCCAGCTTGAGGACCAGGCCTGGGAGCATTCATCCTCAGGAGGTCCTGGGGATTTAGATGTGTGCTCACCCTGGTTGAATGGTCATTTGGCTATATACAATTTTGGGAGGCAGCAGTTACAAAAACCATAAATCAATGCATGTGACATTTTCATTGGTTCTGTTCAGGAAGGAGGGACTTTTCCAAGTGGGGGCTTTCAGGTTGTAGGTGAATTTAAGAATTTCTTGACTGACAATTTATAGTTTCTAGCTAAGGAATATTAGAAATCCATAGAGAACAAGATGCCTGGATTCTGGGAGTTCACAAGAGATGACTTTGCAGGATTATAACATACTTCGATTTCCTTTTTTTATTTGTTGTGTGATGTAATGCCAGAGTCAGGTTGGAAAACAAACTTTAGTATATAGGATAGTAGGTTAATAAAACCCTTCTAGTGAGTCCTTATCAGGCATGACTCCCCAGGCCTCTTAGGAATTTGGATAAGAAGGAAAAAAATGTCAGGTTTAGTCCTCATAACATTTAAAATGATATCTTCAAAGAAGTTTAATGGCTTGAAAAATGTTTTATTATATAGATGAACAAGGTCAGTTTTTAAGTTGCACATATAGTATAGTCATGATTATATTGCGTGTACATTTATTTGTTATTTGTCCTATAAAAAAGACCAGAATTAAGTATAATAGAATAGTTATTTCTATATGATGCATTTATGATAGTTTTTTATTAATCTCTTTTACATTTTAAAAAATTTTCCTATTTGAAAAAGTAATTACATATTCATTTATGATGAGAAAAATTAACATATTAATTTAAATATACTGGTTTATGAGCGCTTTGAGGACAAAGCACTTTGAGGATGTGTCTTATTTATTTCCAGATTCCTAATGCTTCAGCATCCAGTGCTTGGAAGTTTGCAGGGCAAAAAGCAAAACAAAGCCCATTTGATAAATAAAAAGCAGACATTGGACAAAGATTCACTAGGTTGAGTAGGGTCTAGGCTGATAAGCCAGAGCATCAAGGTTTTCTTAACCTGTAACCATAGAAAAGCAGAAAACATTTTTTTTTGACAGTTATTGTCATTTTTATCCTAAAGTAAACAGGAGCTATGCTCTTTTTGAAAAAGGATAATTATTTCTGGATCCGGCATTTCCCTACAGTACACTACTCTAATGGGTATATAATGTGTGAGGGACAATGAATGACAAAGAGAATTAAGGAAGCATTTACTGCCATTTTTAGGAAAATCTCGTTCCTTTCCTCCAGGAAATTTTCCTTGACCACTGTAACCGCTATTCTACTTAACTATCTTCATGACATATTCAGTGAACACTATGTCAAATCCTACTTTGTTTTGCGCATGTTCATTTTGGTATGGTTTACATAGACAAGAACTTTTCTATCATGAAGTGAAAGCTCTTTAGTGGACTGACATGCATGCATTTGCTCACTACGCACGGGGTACTTTTGCAGCCCATTGCATATGTTGGCTCATGTTATTCTTTCAACAACGACTGTAAGCAGGTGACTCTTCTCCCCATTTCACAGATGAGAAAGCTGGACAGAGGGGTTAAGGATCGTGTCAAAGTCATATAGCTTAGAAAGAGTAGAACTGCTTTGAAGTCTCTGCTCTTAATCATAGTTTATATGGCTTCTTTAATATCAGGAAGTGCTGAGTCAAAGTGTGCCAGTTGCTTAGATAGGAGGTCCAGACATTTCTGTGATTCCAAAGTCATCTTGGACTATAAATGGAAAAAAGAACAGTATTTTTGACAAATTTGACAGGAAAGTTTGAAAGATTAATCCTAATGTAAATGACAAGCAAATGAAATTTTGATTATTGTTTGAAGGACCCAAAGGAATGCAAGAAGCTATGACTTTGGAAGGAATTTCTACATGTATACATTCAACCACCTTCTTATGCTGAGGAGAGAAGTAAGCAAGGCTGTCCACTTTTCTTAATTCTGCATTTTTTTTGCATTTGCAGCAGATTTTAATGCATTAAAATATAGTAGAAACAGCGAAGACAATTTCTATCTGTTTGAATGAGAAGGTAAGTTAATAGGATAAGAAGGCTTTAAAATAATATGTTGAGTGAGAGTCTCACTCAGTCTGCGGTTCCTGAGAACAGAACAGTAAGTCCTTCAGAGAACAGGCCTCATGGAGTTGGAAAATACTCCAAGGACCAGGACAAGACCTGGGAAGATGGGCTTCAGTTCTTTCTTTTAGCTTTGCCCAACTCACATGTGTGCTCTGAGCCTAATCATTCTCCTTTTCCCTGCCTGAGTTTTCTTATCTGTCATTTGGGGAATTAATAGCAAGGCCTTTCCTTGGAAAGTATTTTGAAACCTTTCCCTGAAAGGTGTTGGTTGTCCCTGTTGTTATTAATGTTACTGTATCACCGTTACAGGCCAACCCTGACTTGGAATGGAAAAAGTGAGCCGACCTTGCCTGACGTTATTGTAACCTTATGAGCCAGTCAGCTCGCTTTTATAGCTGACCCTGATGGCCTCCTGCTACTCGATGAAGCTTAGCCTTTTGACAGCTGGCTCAGGGTCATTTAGTTCAGAGCAAAAGTGGGCCCTGTGGACACAACATTTTGAGGGCTTTTTGAATGATCCAGCTGGGGTAGGTCCAGGTTCTCTTTGTGCCAAATGTGAAATGAAGTCTGTGTCCATCTAGGGAAGCCCAGCATGGGGGAGCAGTGCACTCTGTTCTTCTCCTTTCCCTAAATTCATATTTAGTCTGAACTGTGGTGCTTGTATTCTTTCTTACCTACCACTAACTATGAACATTTCCAAAGCCCATGTACTTTGCCTCTTGACTTTGAACCCTTCAGCTGTGACAGAAATTTTATATTTTTCGGTCTGCTTGGCTGATAATGACTCCTCTGAGAGAGGAGACTGCAATTGCCTTTTGGGTGATTTCACCTCCACTAATTCTTTTCACATTCATAGAGGGTATCTGATAGAACCTGAAGAAACAAACCTGCATCCTGAGTTGCATCAACATTAGAAGAGCAGACTTCGATGGCAATAGCCTGTTTATAATCGCTTGGACCCATTTCTGTTTTCATTTTCCTGTAGATTGAAGTGGATGTAGTGCAGAAAACAATAGCAGGATAATACTCTAATCCTCTTGGTTCCCACACGTGTTACTCACTAGCGTGCATTCAGGGATGCATGTAAGAATCTTCCATCCTTATACCCATGGGTAAACAAAGGATCCCGCAGTCTGTTGCCTATCCCTGGGGAATTAAAAACAAATGTATATACTATAATATTCCTGAAGATTAAGTTATTTGAAGGGCATTTTATTTTATAATCATGCAAATGCATCTGTTCTTGTTTTTCAGGCTGGTAACCAGATCTCAAAGGGCCAGTAAATAATCTCCTTTTTCCTTTCTTCCTGGCTATTCTACCGGCTCTCCCTGCCCCTTTGCTCTTTGATGCATAAGATGGGATGGGTGGGTAATCAGGCGCTGAAAATCCACAGTTAGTGAGGGTCATTTTTCATTTATTATTTCTTCTGGTGCCTTGACTTTTCCCGACTTTACATGGTTAAAGAAAAGGGAGGGGAAGAGGTTGATGAGAAGGTCAGTCTATTGTGTTGCTTCTAGATTCTGTGTATTTGCCTTTCCTTAGTCTGTTTACACTCGGAATCACTTGACTTGCTGCACATTCTTCTGTAAAATCTAGCTTTAAGCAGCAGTCTTTGGGCACTGGAGAGGCCCACTGGGTAAGATTTGAATAGCTGAATAGCTAAAGAACAGGGGGAAATTTTAAAAAATGACCAGAAGCCTGGAAGAAGATATTATTTTTAATTAGTGGTGGTCACCTGAAATGAAATGATTCTGTAGTTTTTCTTTTACATAGGCTAAGATCGTTGTACATAATATATGGAAGAATTGTTCCTTTATAGTAATAAAGTTCACATGGGATGTGTTCATTTCTGGTTTGCTGAGTGGAAGTGGATATTATAAATGCTAAGCACTCCCTTTATTTGAATAAATAAGATAAATGGTAAAATAAAATGTTACAAAGGATCACTAGAGATGATCTGATCTATCACTGGGGCTCCAGTAAAATTATATTTAAAAGTTTTGAAAAGAAAGGGTATTTATTTAAGAACATCTTAATATATTTTTCATGAGTCCATGTTGCAACTAAAAACAGAATACTAGTCATTTATAAAACATAACTACAAATCTATTTATTTGCAGTTTTAAAAGTTAGGTTTGCATATAGTTCATCTTTTAGAGCATAATCAAGTACAATTCTAAGATTTTAAGTTTATCTCAGGCATCAGTATTTAAAGAATCTGCCTAAAAATATAGCATATGTGGAATTCAAACAAAGGCAAAATTTAAAAGTGTTTGTAATCACTGGTAGGTGCTAAAAGTTTATGGTGGCTAAAAGGTTGATTTTTAAAATTATTTATGGTTATGGGTAGTCAGAGACTTCTAGGTAAAATATCACTTACAAGGAAGAAAGTCATTGTGTTTCCAAAACAAACTTCTTCTAATCATTTAGTAAATCATACAATCTATATTACCTCATTGTAAAATAATTCATAATTTAACTATTTTAAAAATCTTTAACCCAGTCTAATCTCCTCAGAGTCATTATGGCTTAAGAGAGGAGTGATTTTTTAGAAAACCTCAATCTTTTTTGCTCATGCTTGATTCTGGCTTCCACTGGCAATTTGCTAGTGATCCCAACAAAGGTTTATGCTCTGAATGTGTTTCCCTGCTGACCTGGAGCTGCATGAATATTTCAACAATGGTGGACACAGGTCTTTACTAAAGTCTTTTGCATTTAATTTTGTCACTTATTGAAATTGTATTGGATTCAAATTTATTATTTCACAGCTTACATTTTGTTTGTTCTCTGTGTTTCTAAAACAGTTATGCTCTCCATTATCTTTAGTTAATAACTGACTATTCTTCTAAAAAATGTACACTGGGGAAAGGACACCCTATTCAACAAATGGTGCTGGGAATACTGGATAGCTACACGCAGAAAAATGAAAATTGATACCTATCTCTCCCCATATATGAAAATTAACTCAAGATGTATTAAAGACTTAAATGCCAGACCTGAAACCATAAAAATCCCAGAAGAAAACCTAGGAAAAACTCTCCTGAACATCAATCTGGACAAAGAATTTATGGCTAAAACCTCAAAAGCAAATGCAACAAAAACAAAAAATAAATAAGTGGAACTTAATTAAACTGAAAAACTTATGCATGGCAAAAGAAATAATCAGCAGAGCAAATAGGCAACATACAGGATAGAAGAGAATATTTGCAAACTATTCACTGACAAAGGACTAATGTGTAGAATCTAAAAAGACTCAAACAAATCAGCAAGAAACAAGCAAATAACCCCATTAGAAAATGGGCAAACGATGACATGAACAGGTATCTCTCATATGAAGATACACAAATGCCCAACAAACATATGAAAAAATGTTCAACATCACTAATCGTCAACGAAATGCAAATCAATACCACAATGAGATAACCACCTTACACCAGAGTGGCTATTACTAAAAAATAAAAAAACAATAGATGCTGGCATGGATGCAAATAAAAGGGAACAGCTATGCACTGTTAGTGGGAATATAAATTAGTACAACTTCGAATGAAATTGGTATGAAGATTTGTCAAAGAATTAAAAGTAGATCTATTATCTACTAAGTATATATACCCAAAGGAACAGAGGTTGCTGTATAAAAAAGACATCTGCACCTGCATGTTCCTCAGAGTATGATTCACAATTGCAAAGATGTGGAATCAACCTAAATGCCCATCAAATAATCAGTGGATAATTAAAAATGTGATATATATGTATATATATATATACACACACACATGTGATATAAATGTGATATATATATATATGTATATATATACACTATGGAAATACTATCCAGCTATGAAAAAAAAAAATCTTTTGCAGCAACTTGGATGGAACTGGAGTACATCATCCTAAGTGAATTAGCCCAGGAATAGAAAAGGAAACACCACATGTTCTCACTTACAAGTGGGAGCTAACCTAAGAATCTGCCAAGGCATAAGAATGATATAATGGACATTCAGAAGGGAGACTCAGAAGCGGGAGGGAGAAAAGGGGTGGAGGGATGAGAAATCACCTATAGAATATAAAGTGCATAGGTGGAGGTGGTGGGTACATTTAAAGCCCAGACTTCCTTGCCACTATATGAGTATAATACAACCATGTAACCCAAAACTATTTTCACCCCATAAAGCTATTGAAATAAAGGGAGAAAATGAAAAATAATAATAATTAAGTCAGCTTCTGTTAAGAATAATTTATATACTCTATTTTGCCTCATTACTTTGAGACATTTTGAAAAGAGCATTCTTTTCCACTGCAATTCTATCTAAAATGTCCTATGCATTGACTGGACTTATAAATATGGCTGGGAAAAGAAATATTTGAACATTGAAGCCAAAGATTGAACTGAATTATTCTTCTTCAGCATAACACCATGTTGTAATCATTAAATATTGTATATTTATATTCTTCACAATAGAAGAATATACACGATTACAATGAATGCAAGATGACCTCTCATTGTTTTTCCCTGCAATAAATAGTATTTTATGCTTAGTCCTTATCTATGGCTTTCATTTAGAGTTTCAATTCTCAGTTTTGGGGATGGGGAGTGAAGCAAAACAAATGGTATTTCAGAATCTCTGAGAGGGAGGTATGAATTGGGGGTTGGCTTTCAAAAAAAATCTACTTGAGAATCAATTTCATAGGGAGACCCTGGCACACATGGATTATGCCGAGTGAAGGTGATAGTCTTAAAGCCATTGATTTAAAGCATTTGCAGCAAGGTGGTCTATTTAAGTGCATACAGAGACCTCTTCTTTCTCTTAGGAGGTCTATTTTCATAAATAGATGTGCAAGGAGCAGTGTGTGAGTAAAGCAAATTTGGTAAGAGGGTGGTGCTATCATTCAACTCCACAGGGAATAAAAGGAATAACAGAGAACAAAGTAGTATCCGTTTCCTGTCCTTTACTCAGAAAACATTCTGATTCTAAGACTTACCTGTGACACAACTCTAAAGACTCTCAGAGTATTAGGGAACCCCCCATTGGTAGTCTAAGATCTTCCAGTTTTCAGGTCTCATATGCAAACTTGTGAAACTTGGATATCAATGTCAATATTTCTTTTTATCACTAGCTTGTGAGAAACAAAATGACTTGAACAACATTAAAAAAACTTTACAATAAAAACTTAGATAATGAATACACTAATAATTCCAAATTCTATGTTACTATCATACTTTGAAGGCTAAACTCCTAGATGAATCATTGACATCAGGAAGATTTTTCATCTTGATTTTTTTCAAATGAAAAAGGATGCTTACGTGGAGCCTACCAGTAAAATAGCATATTCCGAGAACCCTTTTGTATGTGGTTTATAGCCAGTGAGTATTTTATACCCTTGGATAAATATTAATGACTGGGGTTATTTCTGATTCAAACAAGTTGCTGACTGTGTGGCTTTTGATAAATCTTTTAACTCTGTGTGCCACTGATACCTCATCAGTGGAACAAGGTTAGTACTCACTGCTCTACAAGTTTCAGGAAAAGTATCTTAGTAATTTTTTATTTTCCCATGTTACCGTATTAGTGATTTATAAGCAAGGAAAAGCTTACTTGTGAATCTAATGAATCAGGAAAAGGAGAAACAACATTTAGAAAATCAGTGGAGTTTCCAGTGTTAGGGATTTCTCACAGAAATCTCTATACCCTTTCTCCTCCCCACAAAACACCTTGGATATCATTGAATTTATGGATGTCATTTATAGTGGTGAAAAGGATACTTTCTCTTTATCAAAAAATATAAATATTTATATTTCTAAATTTTCTGAATGCAAATAAGGTAAGCACTATCTGCCCAGGGGAGATTCCTTGCAGTGCATGGAGGGAGAACCTAATCATAATCTGGAAATATCGCATTGTTGATGAACCAGCGATTGGGTTTCAGAAAGTCCGGGGATCTTGTGTTGTGTGACACAGTACTGATAGGAGAGCACTGCACAGAGAAAGAGAGAGAAAGAGCTCCAGAAATATGCATGGGGTCTTCTTGAGTCTCAGGTTGAAAACAAATTTGCACTTGCATAAGGAGAAAGTTCTTATCTTGCATAATGCCAGATAAGAACAACTTCTAAGAAAGTAACTAATATTTGGAACTGTAAGACAAACATTTTCAAAGTCCACACAGGACTAAGAATTTTTTTGTGGGTTCACTCCAACTCAAGCTAAAATGAAGAGACCTTTTTGAACCAACTGGGCACCTAAAAATGACACAACTTAAGAGAGGGGATAAATTAGAGCTAAAATAAAACTACTCTAAGCAAGTCCCTAAAGAGTTTAAAACCAAATCACAAATGGATCAAACTGACCCACAATTAACTTGATTACCTTCAAGTAAACATTCAAAAGTCTTTAAAGAAACACTAGCCGGTCTTGGTGGCTCAGCCTGTAATCCTGCGCCTTTGGGAGGCTGAGGTGAGTGGATTGCCTGAGCCCGTGGGTTCGAGACCCGCCTGGGCAATTTGGCGAGACCTCATCTCTACAATAAAGAAATAAAAAAAAAAAAAAATTAGCTGACCGTGGTAGCGCGTGCTTGTAGTTCCGGCTACTTGGAAGGCTGAGGAGTATCACTGGAACCCAGCTGGTCGAGGCTGCGGTGGCCAGGAGTGGCCACTGCACTCCAGTATGGGCGACAGAGTGAGACTCCAACTCAAAAAAAAAAAAAAAAGAAATAACAACAGAATTCATCACTCACAATACAGAAAGATCTATATGAGTAGCCTTCAATAATGAAGTCACTGGACATTTGAATAAATAGAAAATTTAAACAATAACCAGAAGGAAATAAGGCAATGAAAACACCCAGAAATGACATAAATGAAGAAATCAAGAGAAAAAGGCATTAACACATTATAAATATGCTTCACAATACACCATGTAAGAAAAAATATGAGCATAATACACAGAGAAATGGAAGATATAAAAATAATAAAAATGTAACTTCTGAAGAGAAAAAATACAATATATACAGCAAACTATATGCTGGATAAAAATAACAGCAGATTTTATGTATGAAAAAAGCAGCAAAATTGAAGGTGTATATAGGAAAAAAATTTAAAAATGCAAAATAAAACACAAAACATTAAAAAGCAAAGCGTCAGTGACCTTTGAAAAATGTCTAGTGGTATAATATATTTTTAATTGGCGTTTCAGAGGGTGACTTAAACAATATTTGAAGAAATGATAACAATTTTCCAAATTGGTGAAAATGATAAAGCCCCTTATTCCAGAAAGTCAATAAATCCAAAACAGAGTAAATATTTTTAAAAACACAAACAAATGTACATCATAATCAACTTGTAGAGTGATAGTAATAAATGTAGAAATCACATTATACACAAAAATAAAAAGATAAAAAATAAAGCAGATTTCTATCAAACTATGCAAGCCCAAAGAAAATGAAGTGACATCTTTTAAGACACTAAGAACAATATTAAAAATGTCAAATTAGTATTCAATATCCAGTGAAAATATCTTTTAAAAATGACTTTTTATTTTTCAGACTTACATTATAAGAGATGCTGCAGGAAGTTCTTAAAGATAGAAGGAAATGAAAACAAATAGAAATTCAGTTCTACACAAAGAAATAAAGAAATATGAGGGTAAGTATAAAATATTTTTCTCATTTGCAAACTTCTTTAAAAATGAAAGTAGCTGGGCATGGTGACTCATGCCTGTAATCTTAGCAGTTTGGGAGGCTGAGGCAAGAGGACCGCGTGAGTGAGCTCTAGACTAGCCTGGGCAACATAGTGAGACCTAGTCTAGACAAAAAAAATCAAAAGATTAGCTGGACATGGTGGTACATGCCTGTAGTCCCAGCTACTAGGGAGGCTGAGGTCGGAGGATCACCAGAGCCCAGAAGGTCAAGACTGTGGTAAGCTATGATCGTACCACTACACTCCAACCTGGGTGACAGAATGAGACCCTGACTCATACAAAAAAAAAAAATAATAATAATAATTAAAGTGCAGTAGTGAGGTCTATAACAAAGAATGGCAAGGTGAAAAGAGAAGAATATTGTTATAAGATTTTTATGCTGTGAGTAGTGTAATATTTGAAGATAGATTTTGATAAAATAATGATGCACATTGTAAATATTAAATCAATCACTCAAAATTAAACAAAGAAGTACATTTGATAAGCAAAAGAGGAGGTAATATGAGATAATAATAATAGTAAATAAACCCCATTAATCCAAAAGAAGGCAGGGAAGAAAAGAGCAGATGGAAAATATTTAAAATAAAAATCAAGATGGTAGACCTACTCAATCATATTGATAATTTCATTACATGTAAATGGTTAAAGCACAACAATTAAATGACAGAGATTGTCTGATTGGGGGAGAAAGCAAGGAAATTCCTACTATACCCAGTCTATAAAGAAACTTACCTTAAATATATATATATATATATAATGTTTATAAGTAAAATGATGATAAAAAATAGATCATTCACACATCAAGCAAATTAAGCTGGAGTAGCTATATTAATATCAGATAAAATAGATTTCAGAACAAGAAAAATTACCAGGAATAGAGAGAGTCATTTTCTAATAATAGAGGAATCAATTCATCAAGCAGATATAGCAATCCTAAATGTGTATTCAGAGTTCAAAACACATGGCATAGTTGAAAGAAATGAAAGAAAACAGAGACAGATTGAATTTTAAAATAGATGAGGCCAAGCTGTCTTTTCCAGTAATTGTTTGACCAAGTAGATAAAAATAATAAGAATATAGAAAAGTTGGGCAATGCTATCAACTAACGACCTATTTGACATTTACAGATACTACTCCAAAACAGCACAATACAAGCATTTTGAAAGCATACATAAAGTCACCAAACAGACCATATCCTGAGAATTAAACAAAAGTCAATAAAATAAAAATATTGAAATAATATAAATACATTATCTGACCACAAAAATTAAATTAGAAACAAATAGCAGAAAGATATCTGTAAAATTTCTAAAATATTTGGAAAATAACACTTTCCCAAATATCTCATGGGTCAATGAAAAAATAGTTTGCATGAAAACAAAAATACAACATATCACAATTTGTGAAATGTAGCAATGCTTAGGGATAAATTTATAGCATTAAATGCTCATATAAGAAAAGAAAATAGTCTAAAATCAATGATGTATATATCTACTTTGAGGTTAAATAAAGATAAAATTTAGCTCAAACTAAGCAGTAGGAAGGAAATAACAAAGAAGACTCCAGAAATCAACAAAGCAGAAATGAGAAAACAAACAAACAACAAATCAAAGAAGTGAAATCTGATTAGTTACAAAGGTTAATAAAATTGTCAAACCTCAAGCCAGACTAACCCAGAAAAAGAAAAAAATCATAAATATTCAACATCAGAAAGGAGAAGGAAAACATAAGTACAGATACTAAATATGATAAATAAAGAAATATTGTAAACAAATTTAAGCCAATGTTCACAAGTGTGATGAAATAGACAAATTTCTTGAAAGAACAACAATAGACACAAACTTACCCTCAAAGAAATAGGTTACGTGAATAGGTTTTTGTCATTAAATTTATTGTTAAATTGTCTTATAAAGAAAATTCAGGAACAGTTTGCTTCATTGGTGAAGTCAACCAAATATTTTAAAAAAGATATAATACCAAGACTACACAGACTCTTCCAGAAAATTGACAGAAACTACTTTTTTTTTTTTGAGTTGTAGTCTCACTCTGTCACCCAGACTGTAGTGCAGTGGCCGCTCCGGCCACCACAGCCTCGACCTGCTGGGCTCCGGCGATCCTTATGCCTCAGCCTTCCAAGGAGCTGGAACTACAGGTGTGCGCTACCACGCCCCACTGATTTTTTTACTTATTGTAGAGATGAGGTCTCGCCTGCCCAGGCGGGTCTCGAACCCGCGGGCTCAGGCAATCCACTCACCTCGGCCTCCCAAAGGCACGGGATTACAGGCTGAGCCACCGAGTCCGGCCAGAAACTACTTTCTAAGTCACTTTATTAAGCCAGTATCACCCTGATACAAATATATTACTTATGTATTTATGTATTCCTCCAAAAAAGGAAACCTGAAGACCAATATATCTTATGATCATAGCTACAAAAACCCTTCACAAAATAGCAAATCAAATTCAGCAACATGTAAAAAAGATAATACATTATAAACACTTGAAGCTTCTCTTAGTAAAGCAAACTTGGTTTAACATTTAAAAATCAATATAATTAACCACATTAACAGACAAATATGGAAAACCATGCTATCATCTCAAGAAAAAACAACAAAAACAAAACCAAAACAAAACTTAACCAAATCTTTGGCAAAAGTTGATACTCTTTTAAGGTAGAAGCCCTCAGCAACCTAGGAATAGAAGAGCATTTCCTCGATATGACAAAGGACATCTCTGAATTATGTCAACTAACATCATGCTTAATGGTAAAAGATCATATACATTCTTCTTAAGAAGGAAAACAGGAAAAGAATGTTCACTCTGACTACTTCTAGCCAACATTGTAGTGATGGTTGTAGCTAGTGCAATGTGGCAAGAAAGGAAAATAAACTCAGATTGAAGGATGAAAAAGTAAAATTCTTATTATTATAGACAACATTATTATTTATCTAGGGAATTTTGAGAAATTTCCAAAACAGTTATTAGAACAATACGTGAGTTTAGCAAGGTGGTAGTGCATACGGTCAATATACAGAAGTAATAATTTTTCTTTATATTAGCAGTAAAATTTGAAATTTAAAAGAATGCTATTTATAATAGATAAAAAGGCATGCAATACAGGTGACTATAACTAAATATGTACAAAACTTGCACACTGAACACTATAAAACATTGATAAGAGAAATTAAAGATTACTATTATAGAGAGATAGACATGTTTATTTGTCAGAAGACTCAATGTTTTTAAGATGCTAATTTGTCACAAATTGATTTATAAATTCAGTGAAATTTCAATCAAAATCCTGGCAAGCTTTTTTGTAGACACTGACAAGTTGATTCTAAAATTATGTAATATAAAAGGACCAAGAATAGTCAAAACTATTTTTAAAATATCCAAAAGAACAAAATTAAAGAATTACACTACTTGATATCAAGAAGTACTATGAACCTACAAAAAAAAAAAAAAAAAAAGGAGACAGAACAATGATTGGTAGTTAAATTAATAGATCAAAACAGAAAGTTCAGAAATAGATCAAAACATACATGCTCAATTACCAAAGTAATTCCATAGAAGACATAAGAATTTTTTCAGCAAATAGTGCTGGAACAAAACGGATATTCATAGGAGAAAAAATGAGCTTCAATCTTATCTTACATCATGTATAAAAATTAACTTGATACTGATAACAGTTTTAAATATATGTGTCTAAACTACAAATCTGCTGGAAGAAAACATAGGAGAAAATTTTTGTGACCTTGGGTTAAAAAAAGATTTCTTAAATAATAGACTAAATGTAGGAGCTAAAATCATAAAAGTTCTAGAAGGAAACTTGGGAGAAAAATCTTTCTGATCTTAGATGAGATAATATTTCTTAGATGTCACACAAAGAATATGTATTGTAAAAGTAAATGGTATGAACTGTGAGCTTCATCACAAAACTAGAAATATTTGTGTCTGGTTGCTATATCTTATTCATATGTGTATGCTTAATAAACCATGGAATAATGGAATTCAGCAGAGAAGTGCTCTATGAATTATATGCTGAATAAATAATGAGAGGATTGCTGGGCTGTACATGAACTAGGAACTGAACCCAGTGGCAATGAGGCTTAATGGGCCGTCTAGGGACCCCAGGCCTATGTGTGAGCTGTAGCTGCCACTGCTGATAATGGAAGGTAGTTGGTCTAGTGGCAGCATTGTGTCTGACAGAATGGCTTTTAAGGGCTAGGTTTTCAGGTAAAATGTGTGCATATTGTTCTCCTTCTTAAGTAAATAAACAGTAAGCCTGGACAAAAGCTTTCTAACACATTTAAAGCTGTAACAGTAGGGGAAACCTACATGTCTCCAGGTTATTTTTAATCCATTTTACCAGAGTGAAGATTCGTGTGTGTGTGTGTGTGTGTGTGTGTGTGTGTGTGTGTGTGTGTATGTGTGTGTGTGTAGATAGATAGAGATAGATAGATACTTTTTTCCTTACGAACACAGGACATGTAGATTATTATTATTTTGAGTTGGAGTCTCACTCCGTTGCCCAGGCTGGAGTGCAGTGGCACACTCACAGCCAACCCAGCATCGACCTGCTGGGCTCCGGCGAGCCTTCCGTCTCAGCCATTCAAGTAGCCAGAGCTACAGGCTCGCACTACCATGCCCGGCTAATTTTTTGATTTATTGTAGAGACGAGGTCTCATCATGTTGCCAGGCTGGTCTTGAACCTGTGGGCTCAGGCAACCCTTTCGCCTCAGTCTCCCACATTGCTGGGATTACAGGCTTGAGCCACTGCGCCAGGCCCATGTATTTTATTTTAAACAACTTACACCTTAGATAAAATCAAATAACAGAATGTTCTTATTAACAAAAATTGATTTAAAAATAAAATCTCTGGTCATAGTAATTTAGAATCTTAATGTTATTCAGACTGTGTTAACCGAGAAACAAATCTCTGTCTTTCATAGTGTCCTTTATTGCTTTGTTTTCTCTTTCCATATTTTTGAATTAATGCGTTTTTATTTCCTGTTTTTCTATCTTCGTATGCCTTGGATTGCGGAGTCCCCATATTATCTGCTTAAATCAATGGTTCTCAGGCTTGGGCATGCTGAAGAATCGTGTAGAAGATTTGATAAACACAGATTGCTGGGCTCCGGCTCTAGAGTCTCTGACTCAGTGGGGAAAGGGAAGGAATGTGTATGAGAATTTGCGTTTGTAACAAGTTTCCATGTGACGCTGCTGGCCCAGTGACTACACTGTGAGAATCGCTGACTTATAAGTCATGCTCCTGGTAGCAGCCAAAGGAGGTTGTGAGTGTTCTTCTAGAATGAATTAAAACGGAAATTAGATGGTCTGGAGGACTTACTGCATGAGGACCATGCAATAAGTCTTCAATCTCAAGGTGAATTGCTGGTGTTGTTTTTAACCTGGAGAGTAGAGGTATTTTTAAATCTCTTAGTAGTTATTCTAGATTACAACTTCAGAAAGTGAGTAGTCTTAGATCATTTATCATTATTGCTTTGTCCCCAGATAAATTCCTTTTCTTGATTTGCATAATCATCTTACAGTCATTTTTTTAAAGTTCTGCTGAATATTTTCTACTGAAAACATTAAAAAATAGATCACATCTTATCAAATGGTTTTGGCATCTGAAGAAAATGAAAAGGAATATTTCTATGTTTAGCAAGTCAAGAATGAAAAAGCAATTGGTTAACAGGAATGAAAAAATGCTGGGATAGCTATTGTCTGTATAATTTGCATTTGACAGGATTGAGACAACACATCTTTACTTGCAGGCTTGGCAGTCTGCCTTTTCCACATGATTTGGCAAAAGTAACAAAATTAATAAATAAAAATCTTCTTAAAAGGAGATTCTTAGAATTTTCATTAGGCTTCAGAAAACAACTTTTCTTGTATTATTTTCTTCATGCCAGTTTTTCCCTTTCTTCATTTGATTTTCCTGCATGTATTTATTTCTGTGAATCTGTCATCCAGTCTTCTCCTTACTCATACTTGTTCTTTTGTTTATCCTTCACAGTAAATTTGGCTTTCCTCCTTATTGAAACTCATTCTAAGTTACTTTTTACTCCTGTGGTCTTTTTAGTCTTGTACCTAAAGTGAGTATTGTGTGTTTTGTGTAATGCATTGATGGTTGGAAACAATCAAGTCCCTATTAGTCAATTAAACCTGGCAAGATACGGACTATTGCCCAAGATCTAGGACCTTTTGATCCAGACACACAGTGCACACTGTTTGAACTTAAGAAAATTCTCTGCTTCTTACCCAGTTGCGTCATTGTTTTAGTTGAACTGAGTGGGGGACATAGATGGTAGGGAGCATGGGTGAGTAAGAGAAGACTGGAAGAAAAACAAGTTGCTCGTCTAGAATCTTAGGCTACTTTGCTTACTATTAAGAAGCAAGCCCACTCATGATTTATTCTCAAAATGCTTTTAGATTCCTTGTTCACCTAAAATTCAGGTCAATGACTAAAGAGGGCCATGTCACAAACACTTGAATGTGTTTGACTGTGCTTAGGAGAGGGCGACTGGTGCATACCAACCATACCGGCAAGCACATTACACCTTGGGCCCTCTTTGGAGCCCTTCAGGAAAGTCAATGGGGGCTTTGTGTAAACCAGCGACAAAGAACTGGGCTCATTGTATTTGCTTTTTTGCCTTCAGTCACCTGCATTTGGATTTTAATCTCCTGCACTAAATCTTGTGAGTCATTATTGCTTGATAATACTCTCATTCTATTCATTCTTATTCCTTGGAATACCTTAATAATTTTTATTTTGAGAGTTCCAATTGGTAAGTGTGCCTGTTCCCAGATAATGTATTAGAGATTAATAAATGATGCCTGACTGGCATTTTTTAGGGGCTAGCAGATGTTCAGAGATTAGTAGTATGGAGAGAATTAGAGGGAAATGAGAATGGAGAAAAGTTAGTAATTGTCATGTGGAGGGGTCCTATTATAGGCCTGATGGAAGGTTTTTGGGCCAAAGAGCTTTAGAAACCCATTTCCAATTCGAATCAATCCCATATGTTTTATATTCACATGCTGCACTGAGATATTAGTAATTTAGAGCCCTCTTAATGTTCAGGAATCTTTGTATAGACTTTCCTCCTTCAATCTGATATTACTTTTTTCTTTTTCTTTCTTTTTTTTTTTTGCCACGAGGAAGTTTTGTTTGGCCTGGAATAAATGAAACTCAGAACCCAAAAGGCTCAGTTAAATTGGGCTTGAAACTGAAAACCCATGACGCTCTATTGAGCGCTGAGTAAAAAGAAGAATATTTGCTGTGCTTCACACCCAGTGGAATCCTCTGCCTTTTCAATTTCTATTTTCTCTTTGACTTTTGAAGTAGAAGATACAAATTATAAATGTATAAAGCTACACCTTCTAAAATGCTAAGTTCTCATACACTGGAACTTTTTATAATTGACTTGATTCAACTAAATCATTGCTGTTTGTGAGCAAATTTGTCGACCTGGTTGCAATGAAATACCCTGGCACCTGATGCTGGCTTCCAACCGGCCAACAAACAGATGCCACACTTGCTGCTGAAAGCCTTCAGACCTGTGCCAGTTGGCAGCTTTGGCCACAAAGCCTTAGATCAAATGGAGATGGAGTAAGCGTTGCTCCCATTTGCCTGGTAGGCCAGCCATATTCTCAAATCAGGACTGGGACGGCCCAGTGCAGGCCCTTGATAAATTCAGTGGAACTACTTACAGTAGAGGCAATTGTTTGAAAATTCCAGTGAAATTGAATAGGTACACTTGTCAACCTCCTACAATAATTTATTTTTTGTGAATGTTGCTGTAATATAACAACATTAAACATGATTTTAAAAAATTTTAGCTGAGGTTAGGACTTATGGCAACATTTTCTTGATTGTCAACTAAGATTGAGATGTAGAAGAAATGTTTTTGGGAAAGACTTTGAAAACTGGCTGGCATTCAAAATTCATCTCTGTCTAATGGCTTGGTTCACTCCTTATCTTAAACCTTGGTAATTACATTTTGTATATCCCTTGAGGCTTCAAGACTGACAAGACCGTGTTTAAAGAGAAGGAATGGAAAACTCCCAACAATACTTGAATTCAGCTTACTTGACTGCGTGCATTATGACAACATCTTTCATCACTGTAGTAATCTCATACAGTAATGTTGGACAGCATGACAATAAATTGCTTTTATCTTGCGTTTTTTTTGGAGCTTAGAGTTTTCTCTTGTAGCAAATCTTTTGCTGTAGAAACTACATACATTTTCCTCAGTGTTTCTTTTCCTGGGAAGGAAAAAAAAAATAGAAAATTGGGTAAATGGACATGTTTTTGCATCTATTTGGTAATTTATGTTTCAATGAAGAAAATAAATGCTCACATTTTCAAGGCCTTTCTTGTTCTAAACATTTACTCTTACAACATGCACATAACTATCTTTATAGTATTCTTAAAAGGGTGGAACTATATGCTAAATATAGGAAGTGAGGGATGGATCATGATGGAAGAACAAGAAAAGAGATAAGATGAACATATTTATGCTGCCTAAAAGATGTTCGGCAAGATTTTTGTACATTATGCTTTTGGTGGCTATTGAGTTGTTGGCTTTTACTATAATATGAGGCTGGTTATGTTTGTACAGGGAGGATTTTTGCTTTGATCCCTTTCTGCTTGAACTAGGAGAGAAATTCTAGCTTTTTTTGTGAATTAGAAAAAGTGAAAGTGCCAGTAAACATTAAATCGGAGTCTTCTTATATGAAAGGGCCATCCTGATTCTAACGTTCTTTGAGCAAGATGAGGAATTCATTCACTGTAAAGCGATTAAATCTCATAATAATAACAACGACATAAGTTAAGTATCCAGTTAAAATAAAGTGAGTGTAATTGATTCTTTTTTCCGTTTGGACATTTGGTGCTTTGATACATTTGGCATCTGTTGAAATAGCTAAAACACTAGTATGTTTTAGGTGTTTTAAATATGTCATCTTATTAGTTCTAATAATAATCCTTGAGACAAATACAGTACTGTTATTATCCCCATTTGGAGATGAGAAAAACTGAAGGATTGAAAAGTTAAGCAATTTCTTCAAAGTTAACCAGTTGGTGAATTAAATCTGGAGAAGCTGACCCCAGAGATCTTGATTTTCAGTGGGTGATATAATGTTAGAAATGTGAATGTGTCTAAGGTCCTTTTGCTTCTTTACAAATAAACCAGTCCAGTGTTAATATTTCTTCTGGCAAGTAACTGTTTACTGACCTTAATATGATAATAATAATCTATATTATTTAGACATTCCTGAAGTTTTATTTTGAATTTTTCTCCAGGTGGCAGCACTAATGAGTAGATAAACATAATGTGGCATATTCATATAATGGAATATTATTCAGCAATTAAAAACAATGAAGCACATGCTACAACATGAATGAATCTTGAAGACACGCAAAGTAAAAGCAGCCATTCACAATCATTTTATGAATCATACAATCATTGTATGATTCCATTCATATGGAATGTTCAGAATTGACAAATCTAGAGAGACAGAGAAGTGGGTTAGTGGTTGGCAAGGGCTGTGGGAGGGAGATGATGGGTACTGACTGCTAATGAAGTTGGGTTTCTTTCTGGCAGGACTGCTACTGTTAGGTAGATCTTAGGACCGTTTCAATGTCAAGATGATCAGAAAGCAGCATCATCCCTCTGCGGCCCCATGCAAAGGACTCCTGGGAGTGACAAACTTTCCCACAGAGTCTAGAGTAGTCCTTCTGAAGTTTCCCAAATAATCAATGATCATTTCTCACCCAGAAGTTACTCAGCTTGGGCCTAATTTGTAAAGTTTCTTTAAAACTTTGGTATCCAAAGTGTGGTACCAGGACCACATAGCCACTATCGGGGAGCATGCTACAAATGCAAATCCTTGGGGTCTCACCTAGACCTGTGGAGTCAGTTTGCATTTTAACCTGATCTTTAGGTGATTCCTTCACATTGCCAAGTGTGAGAAGCTCTGATTAAAGAATAGGAATGTCTACATGGCCAGTATGAGAGTCAAAGACCAAAATCTGCCTCTGTCAAATATTGGCTGCGTAAACGTGGGCAAGTTGTGAGCTCCAGTTTCTACATCTGTAAAAGAGAAAATAACCAACAACACAGGGTTGTTGAAGGATGATGGTAGAGAACACATGGAAAGCCCTCAAAATGGTGCTAGTAGACATTGTCAAATCTCTCCTCAGTTTACAAGCAAGGCTGATCCTGCTTGGATGTGACGTTTGATATCAGGGTGAACTCAAGGGCAAAGGCAAGTCCTCTTTTTGATCCTGCACAGACTTCCCCAGAGCAGCATGGCATGGCAGCGAGGCCAGAGGTGGAGTGGTCATGCATTCACAATGTCCAGATGCCTGGAAGCTCTGATACCAAGGAATGTCCCAGAAGCAGAAGGAAATTGGGCAGGGATCAGAGAGATGTCCTTTAGTTTTATCAGCATATTAACACATGTGAGTCTTCACACACCTAGTCCCAAATCAAGGAACTGTTCAGAAATGATTAAAAAGTGAAAACAAGTCAGCAATAAAGAATTTAAAACATAAGAGAAAGAATGAAGAAGGAGAGAAAAAGGGAGTGCTGACTACACCCAGACTCTGAAAAAGCTCTGAGGACAATCAATTCATCCACCAGCAGAAATGATCATTCTCCACTTTCAGCCCCTCTGGAACTTGCAGGTAAGTACATTGATGGAGTGGGGATTTTCCTACCGCACCGATAGGCTCAGGATATGTTTTCAAAAAGCATTATAACAAACAGCACTTCCTCAGCGTCCCTCACTGTGGTCATACTTCCTGATCAACATGGATTTTGTTATAATAGTTTCTCTCCGTTGACAGAAATGTAGTTGGCGACCTCAGGCAGCCTGCAACCGGATCCTGGGCCAAAACAAGCACACCCTTTGCTCCTCCTAGCTTCAGATGATTGTAGTTTTTGAATATGTGCCCTGGCCGCCTCTGTGGCTATCATTGTTATTATTTCAACTTATTATAAACTTTTTAAAAATAATACTGGTAAAGATATATATTCCATGATAGGACAAGGGTCAACTGAGTTTACTGAAAGAAAAGAAAATGCGAGAGGGGTGTAAAACTGCCAGAGGCGGAGTCCTTTAGAAATACAGAGATTCATGACCTGATGGGTCACCTTTCCAGTGTTCTGTTGCCTGAGTTGTTTTTTGGATGATTTGGGCCATATGTTCCACTAAGTGTAAAATATGCCCACATGATTCAGAATCTATTGGTTATTTTTTCCACCTAGTTTTAATCCTGGTCACCAAAAAGTAAAATAAAATTAATAAAATACATAGAGAATTTGATTTTATTGTTTCTTATTTCTATTATTTGTTTACTTCTTATTTCTATCTGCAATTTGTTTTGACATTTCTATGCGACATTACTGTGAAGCCTCAAGACTCTGGCAGATGGAGAGGATAACAGGAATGTTAAACTCTTTCTACCTTTCTGCATTCTGCTTATTCATTTATTCATTTATGTTCTTTCTCTCCCCCTTTCTGAGACACTTTCCCTGTCCCCCAGACTTCTCCTGGCCAGAAGCCTGTGTATGTGCTGGAAACTTCCATTAGGGCTCCCCCATTGTGTCCTACCTCCCACTTTCCACAGCACCATTTCCTCATCCTTTGCCCGTTTCCTGCACGTATTTTTTCAACTTTCATTAACACTTGTCATCTGTCTTCAGTTGTTAAGAGGCTGACTTCTCTGACCTAAAGGTGTTGTCACTTTTTAATCTTCCTCGTTTACATCTTCATTTGAACTGGCAAAATTATTTTGAGCTAAGGAAACTGTGAAGATGAGCTTATATAATTCCTTAATTATATGATATCCTGTTTTGAAATCACTAAAGGGGATAATAAAAGAGCATGACAATATATCTCTACCATTTTCCAAATGCTAAAAGAAGTAACCATCTCACGTACCTCATAGAAACCTTCAAGTAAAGTAAATGGAGACAGCAAACAGTTAATTCGCCAGAACCTGAGTCCTCAAACCAATCTGACTTCCTTTATGCTATGTCCTACCTTTAATGATCTAATTTTGACAAGAAGCAACAATTACATCACCAATCCCCTATGACCTATGACTTTTGTCAACACTGTCAGGATATATGGCAGTTAGGATTTTCCTTCTGACAAAAAAAAAAAAGAAAAAGAAAAAGAAAAATTGTAGCAAATTTAGTTGGTGATCCAATTGGCTTTTATTTTGGATTCTAAAATTGGGCAACAGCTCATTCTATAAAATAGAGCGAGTGTTCTGATGAGTTGAGTGGAGGAGAATGGCTTTATAGACAGAAAAGGATTTAAGAAAGCAGAAATAAGAAAGGAAAAGCAAATTAATCATTTAAAAATTATTTTCCATATATGAGGGTGACTCCCATAAAACAGAATTATCTTTTGGAGGGTGGGACCCTTGTGGTATAGGGTTTCCCCCAGGTAAGTGTCCTAGGAACCCATTGGCATCAGTGTACCAGCCAGCCGCATTGGCTTCAGTGGATTCTTTCAAGATTCTTTAAACACGTTTGCCCATTTCATGACGGGTGATTATGAGTGCTCCTGCCCTCACCATGTAGTGTCCAGTAATTTTTGATAAAAAAAATGGCACGACCCTGGTACCCCATTCTCCTTATTAACCTGATCTCACCCCAAGCAACGTTTTTTCTGTTTCCTCACACTAAAAAAAAAAAAAGTCCTCAATGGGAAACATTTTGCCAGTTTGGAAGAGATGAAACACAAAACAGCAGAAGCACTAAAAGGCATAAAACGTGACAAGTTCAAAAACTGTTTTGAGGGAGGGATCCAAGATGACCACCATGGAGCAGCAGACCAGCACCTCTCCTGCTGAGTCAGGCAGAGAATAGAACATAGCCACTATTAGATGCAAGTATCCTGAAGAGTCTTGGATGGCTGAAATACCCTATACCCAGTAGAGTTCTCTTCGAAAACATAGAGGCCAGTAAGCAGAGGACTGAGACAGCAGACACTGAACCCTGGGTGCCCCATCTCCCATTGTATGCCAGGCTTGCATAGAAACTGAGGGGGTGAGTGATACTGACACACTCTGGGTTGGTTCCCCCTTTTCCAGCCATGTGCACATCGTTGGTACCATGTGGGAGGAGTCCTGATCAGAGTACAATAGTGGACAACCAGAATCCAAGCAGGAAAGCTCAGACTGGGAATGCCTGCTTGCAGATTAAACTGGGTTGACATCCACCACCAGCAGCTGGTGGCCAACCCCAACCCCAGACCAGAAAGGATCACCTGCTGGTCTCGCATGCCTATAGGGCAGATTCCCCCATGGCAGGGAGCTCCCTCTCTTTCAAGTGCTGAGCCAACTTGAAGGGAAGGAGTCACAGGAAGACACTCAAAGTCATTCCTGGTGAGCAGGTATCTGGGCTGCAGACTGAAAACTAGCAGACAGGGGGTCCATCCCCTTACCCATTCACCACAGAGTAATTGCAACAGGTCTGAAAACCAGCCCAACCTAACTAACCACAGGAAAAACTCTGTAGCAGAAGTGCTTTTATCAGGGTGGAGCATGGAGCAGAACTGATTGCCGCCCCCCCCAGCAAACACTGAGTGATTTATATTGAATGACAGAAAAGGCCCTAGAACAGAAGGGCATTAACATGCTTCAGAGCAAAAAACAAACAAAAAACAACAACAAACAAACAAAAGAAGAGGGAAAAAAAACTCACAGGAAATCCTCAGAATCTTAAAGAGACAGTGCCTGAAAAAGCAGCTATCAGTGCACAAGCAACGGAAACCCCACAGAATGACCTTTCTCAGATGATAGTCACAGAACTCAGAGATTCAATGGCTAAAATGAATAAAGAGAATTACAAGAAACTAGAAGAGAAACTCACCACCAAAGACATACATGAAGTTAAAATGGAGGTGACCAATTTCAAAAAGGCCTATTCTGAAGTACTGGAAATGAAGAACTACATTCCAGAAGATAAAAACACATTAACAAGCATAGGAAGCAGGATCAATCAGGCAGAGGAAAGAATCTCAGAGCTCGACAATCAAAATATGAAACTAGTCTGCCAAAACACAGAAATAAAAAAGGCTCAAAAAGAAGGAGAAAACCCTCTGAGAGATGTGGGACTATGTAAAAAGCCCAAATCCATATCCGATTGGTTTCTCTGAAACAGAAAAAAAAAAAAAGGAGAACATCATCAGTCAAGCATTCCAAAAAGTCATCCAACAAAACTTCTCACATCTCACTAGGGAGACAACCATTCAAGTGAAGAGATTCAGAGAATCCCTGCAAGGTATTACATGAAAAGACCATTCCCAAAACACATAGTACTATACCTCCACAAAGTAAGCACGAAAGAAAAAATCCTAAAAGCAACAAAAGAGAAAAGTCAGAATACCAACCAGGGAACACCAATTAGGATATCTCAGGCCTTATTTGCAGAAAAAACTACAAGCCAGAAGGGACAGGAGTCCCATTTTTACCATTCTCAAAGATAAACAATTTTAGCAAATAATTTCCTACACTTCCAAGCTAAGCATCATTAGTGATGGAGAATTAAAATCTTTCCCAGACATATAGGCCCTAAGAGAATATGCCGCCAACTTCAGGCCAGCCCTTTAGGAGATGCTTAAGAAGTTATTGAATACAGAAACAAATGAACGGTCATACCCATCACAAAAGTACTGTCAAGCACAGAATCAACAGAGCATACAGATCATTCACAAAAATGAAATATACACATATATAAATACAAAAGTAAAAAGGAAGCAAAGTAACCCCTTAAGACCGTTATGACAAGAATAAACTCTCACATTTCAATAACTAATTTGAATGTGAGTGGACTGAATGTGCCACTGAAGAAGCATAGAGTGGCAAACTGGATAAAGAAGCATAATTCAAAATTCTGCCATTCTGCTGCCTCCAGGAAACTCATCTCACTGCAAAGGACACCCACAGACTCCAAGTTAAAAACCGGAAAATAGTCTTCCAGGCAAATGGAAAACACAAGAGGAGGAGTAGCTATTCTGTTATTCAGACAAAACAGACTTTAAGCCATCAAAAGTTAAAAAGGACACGGAAGAACACTACATCATGATAAAAGTCTCAATCTACTAGCAATAAATATCTATGCTAAACATTTATGCCGTTAACACAGGAGCCTCAGATTTTATAAAACAACTACTAAGTAAACTAAGAGAGGACATTGACACTCACACAATCATAGTTGGAAACCTCAATACCCCACTAGTAGCCTTAGACAGAACAATGAGACAAAAAATCAAGAAGATATAGAACCTTAACTCAATACTCAAATTGATTAATAGAAATCTACAGAACTCTTCACCCAACAACTACAGAATATACATTCTATTCATCAGCACATAGAACATACTTCAAGGTCGGTCCCAGTCTCAGACATAAATCAAGTGGAAACAAATTTCAAACAGTTGAAATAATATCATGCATATTCTCAGATCACAGTAGAATAAAAATAAAAATCACCACCAATAAAATCCCCCCAAAGCACACAAAGACGTGGACACTAAACAACATGCTGCTGAACAACTTTAGAGTCAACACAGAAATCAAGATAGAAATTTAAAAAATTCCTGAAAACAAATGAAAGCAGGACACATCTTATCAGAATCTCTGAGATGCCATGAAAGTTGTGTTAAGAGGAAAATTCAGCATTGCATGCGCACATTAAGAAAACAAAAAGATGACAAATAACACCCTCATATAATACTCAAGACAGTTGGAAGGGCAAGATCATCTAAACTCTAATTTCAGTAGAAAAATTCAGATCACTACGACAAAGTCACAATTGCAAAATATGGAAGACAAAAATATCATAGGATCAACAAGACAAAAGATTGGTGTTTTGAAAAGATAAATAAGATTGATGGACCCCTGGTCAGATTAACTTAAAAAGAGAGAGAGAAAAAAAAGTCCAAATAATCACAATTAGAAATGAAAAAGGTAAGGTTACAACTGACCCTGGAGAAATTCAAAAGATTATCAGAGATCACTATGAACATCTCTATGCAAATAAACTAGAAAATCTGAAGGAAATGGAGGATTTTCTGGCCTCATACAACCTCCCAGAGTTGAAACAAGAATATATTGAAACTCTAAACAGACCAACAACAATCTAGGAAGTTGACTTATAAGAAACCTCCCTGCCAAAAAAAAGCCCTAGACCAGATGACTTCCTAGCTGAATTCTATAAGACACACAAGAAGGAGCTGATACCAATCTTTTAAAGTATTCAAGGCAATCAAGAATGATAGTATTCTCCCTAACTCACTTATGAAGCTAACATCATACTGATACCCCAACCTGACAAATACCCAACAAGGAAAGAGAATTACAGGTAAATCTGCTTGATGAACATAGACACAAAAAATTCTCAAAAGATTCTAGCAATCAGAATCCAACAACACATCTCAAGGAACATCCACCATGACCAGGTGGGCTTCATTCCCAGGATGCAAGGCTGGTGCAACACTTGAAAGACCATAAACATAATTCAGCACATTAATAGATGTGAAACCAAGAACCATATGATTGTCTCATTAGATGCAGAAAAAGCATATGACAAAATTCAGCATCCCTTCTTGATAAAAACCCTTGAATACATAGGCAGAGAAGGAACATTCTTCAAAACAATAAAAGCCATCTAAGATAAACCTGCAGCCAACATTTTGCTCACCAGGCAGAAACTGGAAGCATTCCTCCTGAGAACTAGAATAAGACAAGAAATCCTTACTGATACCCCTTCTATTCAACATAGTGCTGGAGGTCCTAGCTAGAGCAATCAGACAAGATAAGAAAATCAGGGGTATCCAAATAGGAAAAGAGAAAGCTAAGCTGTCCCTTTTTGAGGTTGATATGATTCTATACCTAGAATCATATACCAGAATCATACCAAGGAAGTCTGTCAAAAGCCTCCTTGTACTGACAAATGACTTTGGTAAGGTCTCAGGTTACAAAGTCAACCTGCAAAAGATAGTTGCATTCTATACACTAGCAACAAGCAGGCAGAAAACCAAATAAAAAACATAATCCCTTTCACAATAGCCACAAAAAAATGAAATACCTTGGCATCCTCCTTACCAGAGAAGTGAAAGATTATTACAATGAAAACTACAAAATGCGGCTCAAGGAAGTCAAGGATGACACAAACAAATGGAAAAACATCCCATGCTCCTGGATTGGAAGAACCAATATCTTCAAGATGTTCATCCTACCCAAGGCAATCTAGAGAGTCAATGCAACACCCGTCAAATATCTTTTTTTCTCAGACTTGGGATCCACAATACAAAAATTCACATGGAAACAAAAAAGAGCACAAATAGGCAAAACAACCCTCAGCAAAAGGAACAAAGTGGGAGGTAACACTCTTCCAGGCTCTAAGCTTTATTATAAATCTACAGTAACCAAGATGGCATGGTATTGGTACAAGAATAGGCACAAAGATGAGTGGAACAAGACAGAGATTCAAAAAGTAAAAACATGGTCTGTCAACCAATTGATCTTCGACAAAGCCACTGATAATCATTGAAGAAAGGAGACCATATTTAGCAAGTGGTACTGGGAAAACTTGCTAACCACATGCAGAAGAATGAAGTTGGACCCCTAATTACCACCATATAGAACAATCAACTCAACATGCATCAAGGACCGAAACATTAAACCTCAACCTGTAAGAATTCTTGAAGAGAATGAAGAAAACACGCTCTGGACATTGAAGTAGGCAATGAATTCATGACCAAATACCCCAAAGCAAATGCTACAAAAGATAAGATAGACATGTGGGATCTCATAAAGCTGAAAAGCTTTTTTACAGCAAAAGAAACCATCCACAGGGTAAAGAGACAACCCACAGAATGGTAAAAACTATTTATAAATTATGCATCTGACAAATTCCTAATATCAAGGATCGACAAGGAACTCAAAGGAAGTGAAAGGAAAAAAACTAACAATCCCATTAAAAAGTGGTCGGCTGAGCACGGGGCTCAAGCCTATAATCCCAGCACTTTGGGAGGCCAAGGTGAGAGGATTGCCTGAGCCCACGGGTTCAAGAATAGCCAGAGCAACTTGGTGAGACCTTGTCTCTACCATAAATCAAAAAATTAGCCAGGCATGGTGGCGCATGCCTGTAGTTCCAACTACTTGGAAGGCTGAGACAGAAGGATTGCTTGAACCCAGCAGGTCGAGGCTGCAGTGGCTGTGAGCGTGTCACTGCACTCCAACCTGGGTGACAGTGAGACTCCAACTCAAATTTTAAAAAGAAGGCAAAATACATGAACAGACATTTTTCTAAAGATGACATACAAGCAGCCAACAGACACATGAAAAATGCTCAGCCCCACTAATGATTAGAGTACAAATCAAAACAACAATGAGATATCACCTGACTCTGGTAAGGACGGCTATCACCAATAAGTCAAAAAACAACAGGTGTTGGTGCAGCTGTAGTGAAAAGGGAATACTAGCACATCGTTGAAGGGAATGCAAACCAGTTCAACCTTTATGGAAAGCAGTGTGTCAATTCCTAAAAGAACTGAAAATAGATCTGTTAAATCCAGCAATCCCTCTCTTGGGAATAAACCCAGAGGAACATAAATCCTTCTACCAAAAAGACCCTTGCACATACACATTTGTTGTTGCACTATTCACAATAGCAAAAACATGGAACTAACCCTGTTACCCATCAAAAGTGAACTGGATAAAAAAAAAATGTGGTACATATTCATGATGAAGTATTATGCAGCCATAAAGAACAAAATCATGGCCTTTGCAGCAACTTGGGTGCAGATGGAGACTGTATACTAAGTGAATTATCACAGAAATAAAGATATGAATATCACATGTTCTCACTCATAAGTGGGCCCTGATCACTAGTTACATTAGTACAAGGGTGGGATTGATAGTCTCTGGGCACTACTAGGAAAGGGAGGGAGGTAAAAAGGTGGGGGGGACACATGACAACACAAAGAGTACCAAGAGTACCTGATCCACCTTGAAGCCCAAACTCAATGGCATGATGCCTACTTACGTAGTAAATTCTGACTCGTAACCCACAACTCTATAATAAATACATACATTAAAAAAACTGTTTTGAACAGTGAAAAAGGCATCACAATAAGTATATTACATTAAACGGAGAGTACTTTGAACGTGGCTGTAGTTTGAACATGTAAGAATAAATATACAATTTTTAATAAATAAATTCTGGGTTTTTTTGAGGTCTCTTCTCATAGGGTTAAAACAGTAGGAGTTTTCTTATTATGCCAGCTCAGATAAACTAAGCTTTGTCTGGTTGCTTGCTGTCAATCTCTTGTTTTGTTTTGTTTTTTTTGAAATGAAGAAATTCAAGAGTTTTTTTGTTTTGTTTTGTTTTGTTTTGTTTTTAAGCTTACTTCTTCCTTTTGGATGGCAAAATCCAATGATGTTGGTATGTCCATGCTTCCCCAACTATGACTCAGTGAAATGTAGCACTTTATCTCCAAATCTAGGAATAAGTCCTGATTGATATTTAAAAATCAGTTTAGTTATGTGATACTTACCATGAGTGACTTTATTCTGGTTTGGTCTGATCTGCTGGGGCCTAGTATAGAAACTCAGTCCACAAAATGGCCTCTCATAACTTTGTTTAATACCTCCAAATATAGGAGTAAGGAACAGCGTGGGTAGAGGGGACACCTATTAACCACCAAACTACTCCCTACATATAACTATACTGTGTCATTGCCAGAAGTGCATTTATAAGAGAAATCAGCCAAAGAACTTGCATTGTTTCTTCCCTGCTGTTTCTTGGGTTGTTCTGTCACATTGTCATGACAAGCCTTCTCATTTGTTCTCTGAGTACCCATGGAGACTTATTTTACTTTGCCAGCTTTCTTATATGGTAGAAGGAAAGTCTTGATGGTTACTAAGTGTCTCAGATATAAGGAGGACAAAAATCAGTAATGGAAACAGTCATTGAGTTTGAGAGCTATTTTGGGGGGACAGAAAGTTATTGGCAACAACAGCATCGTGTAATAACTGCTGGAATAGAAGTGTGCCTGTGAGATGCTGTGCTCAAAATTTTGTTGATGGTTTTTTGAGCTTCTTGATGCTCTTAGGACAGTGTTAGTCAATAGAACTTCCTGCAGTGATGGAAATGTTCTGTATCTGAGCTGCCATATGGTAGCTACTAGCCACATATGCCTACCAAGCACTTGAAATATGATAGTGCAATTGAGAAATGGAATTTTTTTTCATTTAATTTTAATGAATTCATACTTAAATTGAAATAGCCACATATACTATTGACTTTTGTATGGGACAGTGTAATTCTAGAGTATCAGGCTTATGCAGATCTTGGTAGCCCATATTTGTATCTAATTTTCTGGAAGATATGAAGGCCATGAGCATGCAAGGCACACTCTTTGCCCCAGTATCACCAAGGTCATCAATGAGAATCCTCTGGATGTGGATACTTTCTCACTAAACTGTAGACTCTAAAGAAAGAGACTTTTTTTTTTCTTGTTAAATCTCATTCACTGCTGTAATCTGAATGCAAAAAAATACTAGATGAACTATTTTCCACATGGATTTGTCATAGGATTATAAAATGTCAAAGCCAAAGGGGGTTTTTGTTATTGTAGTGGACTTCTCTCAGTCACTTGCACTTTTTTCTTTTGGATAGCAAAACCCAATGATG
This sequence comes from Carlito syrichta, assembly GCF_000164805.1. Classification (NCBI taxonomy): domain Eukaryota; kingdom Metazoa; phylum Chordata; class Mammalia; order Primates; family Tarsiidae; genus Carlito; species Carlito syrichta. The sequence continues at coordinate 141,437 of NW_007184985.1, forward strand.
TTGGTGTGTCCATGCCTCCCCACCATGACTAAGTGAAATGTAACCCTCCCGCTCCAAATCAAGGGTTAAGTCCTGATTGGTATAAACAAATTATGGCTGTTTGGCCTACTTCGCTTGACAATAATGAGTTTGAAGGTAAGTATGTAATGCAGTTCCTATCAGTAAGATATGAGGGGTTTGTTTGTTCTGGAAGTGATTTTAGGAAAGGTTTACTCATAAAAGGGACATAAGGAAGACACAGACCATCTTTTGCTTCCAGACATTCCTACATCAAGATGTGAAGTGTCTTTGTTTTATCAATAATGGCCATTTTTACTGGAGTTAGGTGGTATCTCAATGTGGTTTTGATTTGCATTTCTCTGATGATTAGTGAGGCTGAGCACTTTTTCATGTGTCTGTTGACTGCTGTATATCTTCTTATGAGTAGTATTTATTCATGTCTTTTGCCCACTTTTTAATGGGGCTGCTTGGTTTTTTCCTTTCAGCCTCTTTGAGTTCCTTGCAGATCCTGGATGTTAGGCCTTTGTCAGATATACAGTTGGCAATTTTTTTTCCCCATTCTGTAGGCTGTTTCCCCACTCTCTTGATGGTTTCTTTTACTTTGCAGAAACCTGTCAGTTTGATGAGGTCCACCTTGTCTATCTTATCTTTGATGGTATGGGCACTTAGAGTTTTGATCAGGAATTGATTGCCAGTTCTAATTTCCATAAGGGTATCTCCTGCATTTTCTAAGATTCTTACAGTTTGAGATTTTACTTTTAGGTCTTTGATCCATTTTGAGTTAATTTTTGTGTATGGTGATAGGTAGGGGTCCTGTTTCAGTCTTCCATGTGACCCAACAATCCTACTATTGGAACTCAAGTCATTCTACCAAAGAGATACCTGCGCACACATGTTTGTTGCAGCTCTATTCACAATAGCATAAACAGGGAAACAACCATGTTGTCCATCGAAGCAGGACTGGATTAAAAAAAAAAGTGGTACATATACTCAGTGGAATACTATGCAGCCATAAAAAAGGACAAACACGTGGACTTTGCAGTAACTTGGATGGATTTACAGTCTATCATACTCAGTGATCCATCACAGAAATAAAGAACAGAGTACCATATGTTCTCATGCATAAGTGAACCTTGAAAAATTATCATAATACCAAAAAAGAAATTGGCAGTAGTGGAAAACTGTTCTCAATCATAAGTGGACCTTGAACAACTATCATAATACTATAAGAAAAGGATTTACAGTAGGGGGAAACTGTGGGGTTATGGGGGGAGGAGGGGTGGGATTGAGAGTTGAGGGAAACTGCCTGGGGAGTGAAGGGCACACCTCATCAACAAGGGTACCTGAATAATGAACATTTGTAAACCTAATCCTGAATTGTACCCCACATCTTTAAAAGAAAAAAAAAAAGATGTGAAGTCTGGAACTGCTGCCGCTGTTTTGTGAACACTGGGGAAGTTTTGCTGAAGGGAGAGTGTGGCAAGGGATATAGAATCCTTGATCTTGTGCTAGCTAGTCAAATAATCCTGAAATCTGTTCAATATCTGCACATTTTGTTATGGGAAAAGATTATTTGTTTTTAAAGCCAGTAGAATCAAGATTTTCACAGACTGACATCTGGGCATGGCTTAGCTGGGTCCTCTGAAAAGCTATAATCCAGAAGTCAGCCAGGGTTGGGTTCTCGTTTGAAGACTGAGTGAAGAAGAACCCAATTCCGAGCTCATTTGGTTCTTTTCAGCTTTAAGTTCTTTAAAGGCAATTAGGAGTCTTCACTTCATTGCTAGCTATTGGCCAGAGGCTATTCTCAGTTCCTGTCTCCATATGGCAGCTCACATTTCAGCTTACTTCTTCTTCCTCTTCTTTTTTTTTTTTTGGATAGATGGATAGATGGATTTACTTTTATTTATTTATTTATTTTTATTTTAAAATTGTGGGGTACACAATTCAGGGTTAGGTATACAAATATTCATTGTGTAGGTACCCTTGTTGATGAGGTGAGCCCCCCTTCACCAGGCAGTTTCCCACTACTGCCAATCCCACCTTCCCGCCCCCCACACTCCCACAGTTTCCCACTACTGTAAATCCTTTTCCTATACTATAACAATAGTTGTTCAAGGTCCACTTATGAGTGAGAACATGTGATACTCAGTTCTTTGTTTCTGTGAAAGATCATTCAGTATTATAGACTCTAAGTCCATCCAGGTTGCTGCGAAGTTCATGATTTTGTTCTTCTGTATGGCTGTGTAATATTCCATTGTGTATATGTACCACATTTTTTTAAATCCAGTCCTCTTTTGATGGGCAGCATGGTTGGTTCCATGTTCTTGCTATTGTGAACAATGCTGCGATAAACATACATGTGCAAGTATCTTTTTTATAGAGTGATTTGAGTTCTTTTGGGTATATTTCCAGTAGGGGGATTGTGGAGTCATATGGAAGGTTGATTTTTAGAACTTTTAGGAATTGCTACACTGTTTTCCACAGAGGCTGTACTAGTTTACACTTCCACCAACAGTGTAAAAGGGCTCCCTTTTCACCACATCCTCTTCAGCATCTGTTATTTTCTGTTATTAATGATGGCCATTCTGACTGGAGTTAGGTAGTATCTCAGTGTAGTTTTGATTTGCATTTCTTTGATGACTAGTGAGACTGAACATTTTTTCATGTATCTGCTGGATGCTGTATGTCTTCTTTTGAGAAGTGTCTATTCATATCTTTTGCCCATTTTGTAATGGGGCTGTTTGTTTTTTTTCTTTTTAGCACGTTTGAGTTCCTTGTAGATCCT